>NC_081194.1:18181294-18341294 GCF_902713425.1 Acipenser ruthenus
ATGTAATTGTAAACCTACTGGTGCTGATTCCCCTACTCAACTTAAATCCCACAAAGCCAAAAAACAGAAACCGTATATTCATGCAAAATGAGTATGGTCAACAATGATTTCTGCTCTGAGGTTGGCCCTGTCTGCCCACTTTCTGTCTAAGTCTCAAATAAACGTCAGTTATATGGGAGAAGAAAAATAAATCCCTTTGGTTATTTAGAGCATAACATGATGTTGGGTAGAATGCCATCCTTTTTTAAAACCTCAGCATCTGTGGTCAGTTTCTTCTATGTCCCCCTTTATTCAGATTTGGCATCTTCTGATAACAGTTGGAATGACAGTTTCACTGCTAACAAACTACAAACCCACTAACATTTGAGCAAAACGTTACACAGGGAAGGCAGTGGACTTTGTTGGTGAACAAATAAACTAAAAAGGGTGTCAATGACCCGACTATAAATAAAAAATAAATAAGTTATCAGTAACATGAACAAATTAGATCACCACAACATGCACATGTAAAGTCCAGTCTTTGGGACAGCTGACATCAGTAAACTGCAAGACACACAAAGCTGATCCTACTAAAGGAGTTCGGATTTGATTCTTAAACCCAAACACACCGCGCTATAGTGAGTCATTATAACAAAGTACATTGTTTTTGGCAGCAGATGCCGTTATCAAAGCATTACTTCTGTATTACTGTAACATCTACGAACAATTATACAATTCTGACACTGGGTTTATACCCACTTTTTTATGTCATTGAATAGAGCACGGTACGGTCAAGACAAGTGTTTGGTACAATTCTGTCAGATGTCAGAGTCAGTGTAATCCATTTCCTTTTGGAGGTGGAAGTTGTATTGCTACGGTTTTGGAAGATTGCAGCTAGCAGAGGTTAAAGCCTCTGTAAAATGCTTCAGCCTCATTTTGTACTGCCTTCCACTCACAGGCACGAGAACCAAATCAACTGTACAAAAGTTGTCCGGGTGGAAACTCATGTTAAGGAAAATCCCAAGTGTTTTATGGTCAAGCCTGCAGGTAAATTAAAATCCCACTGTAAGATTAATGTCTCATAACCCAAGAGAGTTTTTCAGCTACTTTTCATTATGACAAATTGCCCATAAAGCAGCCCAGTTTACATTTGTCTAATTTAGAAATGCTGCTGTAAAACTGGATATATCATAACGCCCCAATACTTTTTATATTCCGTTTACAATTTATAAGCATGTTTACTGCCCTCCAGTTAACTGGAGTTAGGCAAATCTATTTTCAGACAGCTACCGCAGCTTAGTTAACTTAAAGGTTTAGTACCATACTTAATACAAGATGTATGGATGAAATGGGAATACCCCCTCCCCTCCCTAACACCTAATCTGAATATGGGCATCTGCAATGAAATGTAAGGGTTTTAGATCATGATAAGGTTTACTTTGCCACAAACCTAGACAATATGAAGTGCAGTATGTGTTGTGGTCTATTTGAATGTGATTAATTACATTTTGAATTGAGTAATTTACTGTGACTATCTGCATATTCATTTCTAGAAGTATTATGCAAATGATGCTGCCATCATTAATTGTAGGAAATAGAATGTATTACCATTCAAATAACTAAGTATTATCTTTCAAACTGTGACTATATCTAAATAGCTTCACAGTTTAGATAAATTTGATTGACACCATTGAATTTGTGAATTTCTGTCTGCAAATAGGTAAAATTCAAGGGAAGGTCCTGTGTAATTACATGAAAAGCAGCAGGATATACTGTAGATCTGCCACCTTTCAGATAGTTTCTAAGGGATCTATTCAAAAAGGGAGCCTTTTTTCTTTTTTGCACACCACAAAACTATCCATTTTGTGTACAGTGTGCAATACAGCATGAAACCTTCACTGATTCATAAACATAAACTCGCCCCTGATTGATTCCCTGCTTTAAGTGGGGTTTATTAATAATAATAATAATAATAATAATAATAATAATAATAATAATAATAATAGTTGAAAATTTGTAAGATTAACATTTAAAGTTTTCAAAATGATTATTATTATTATTATTATTATTCTTATTACTAGAATCACAGTATTATTCAAATGTCCTCCTACAGTGCTTTTTGTTTATTTAATTTTTTTAAAAAATTTTTGGTCCTGCAGTTAAGAATGGTAATCTTATGTATGCCTATAGAAATGTGTTTACCAGCATTGCCAAACAAAACGAAAATACAAAGTAATTATTTAAAAAAAAAAATTTCTCTAAAATTATGATATGTCCTGAATTTTTGGCAGACATGATAGGGGCATGGGAATCAGGTTTTGCAAGCTGCCCGTGACTGGCAGCTGCAGACTCGGGTTTCGGTAGTAAGCTACTGTCGGTGGATTCCGTTTTTCTTTTTGCAACAGCTACTGACGCCACCCAGGGGACATTAATAATGCTGATGATGTCATCAAAAAGAGGCAGATTTTCGTTCTTGAACGACTGTATATCTATTCATAAAGTGCTTTGCGACAGTCGCCCGTTTGCTCAGATCATTTTGTGTAGCAATATGGACAACTTTCGTTAGTTTTAAACTAAATTCGTTTTACTACGGCAGTCGTCAAGTACTTTTATGAATAGGGCCCTAAGTGGCCAAACACTGTAGGTCTCAGGGGTGTGCAATTTTCGAAAAAAAACTTGTAGTCCAAGGGGCAAAACGATAGAAAAATCTAATTGTCCTTAAAAATGTACTTGCCCCCTCCCCGTCACACAAAACACACACAAAATGTAGAATATCATTTGTAGGACTTTGGTTTTATTTAACAGTGAACACAATTATTAACAGGGGCAGATCTAGCCTTGTAGCTTGACTGGCTCACTCAATTCTTCAAGATACACAAAAGGTTCCCTGTGACCCCACCTCACCTCAACAAATGTATGACATACTTTAAGGAAATGTTAATTTCAGTGCAGTTTGGAACATAATTTACTAGTAAATTTAAGTAGCATACGAAGAGTACTACTACAATAAGCAATACTTGGAGTTATTCAAATATAAAAATAGCGCCTGCCTGTTTTTTTCCACTCTTTCTCTGTGAGCTGAATTCAACTCCTGATATAGTTTTAGTTTGTTGCATCACAGCTACAAAATTATTGCCAACTACCACTGCTGCTTTGTGGAATTCAGATTTTTCTTGATGTTTTTTCAGTTTTGTAACTGCTGAACCCCAGATATTTAAAGGACAAGTTGTCAAGTTTCAATGCATTTTGTTTTTACTGTTTTTCTGCCAAAATTCATGCAATATTTACAGTAGGCTTGGTTAAATTCTGCAAAGACAAAATATGTTTTTTTCTTTTGTTTATTTCTATTATATACTTTTTTTTTTTAAACGGTGTACAGCATTTTTCAGCTATTTTTCCTCATCGAACATTTTGTCCCATGATGGCTATCTGGAACACTGCTGCAGCAGGGTGATCCTGGTTTCGTAGCCTGATGTGTTTTTGGGGAGGGCAACATTCTTTCTCTGCACTACTCTCACTGAAAAATAAATACATACATGAATGAATACATAAACACATTGCCATGAGATTTACAGTCTGTATTTTATTTTAAAATAATAAAATATTGTACAGATAATCTCTATTTAAGCATTTCATTTATATTATTATATAAACATATTTTTCAATCTTCATGTTTTTATAGTTTCACAAATCGATGAATTGTGCATGTCCAATAAATAACTAATATCGTTTTTGGTCAAATCTAGTAAAAATAAAAAAGTAATTTTTTTAATATACTTTAAATCTAAAAAATATGTAAATATATACAGTGTTTTTCTAGCAACAGAACCAACACAGGAAAAATAAATAAACAAAAACTACTTGTTCAATGGGCGTAACAGCAAAACCTGCTGTCCCGAGCGTCGGGCGATATGAATTGCACACCCATGACCGTGTCTGCTTTCCAGACATGCGCGAAATTACATTTAAATACACATTTCAAGATCTTGAGTTTGTCACGAAACTACATCGCTATATCACTTTCCAGAGAAAGGCTAGTGATAGATTTACTTGCCTTAACTTTGCTAGATTTAGTAGATTTGAAAGTGTTTCAAAACTCTGACTGTCAGTTAGTTAGACCTGTGGCATTGATACAGCTGTTAGTCCTTGGTGTACAGTATAATAGCATTAACCCTTTTACAATTGTTTTCAATTGCTAACAACTCAATTTTAAAGAACAATACAAATTATTAGGGTAGAATATTCCCAATTCTGTTAACGTTTACAACACACACATTTCTAGTATGGATTGGTATTAAATATTAAATCTGCTGAAAATGTTTGTGTCATTAGAATTTCATCCACACATGAAAGTGTTAAGGGAAACCTACTCACAAGAAGTATGCATCATCAGATTTTAATTATAAACAATACAGTAATACCAATAACAGTTACATTCTAGGCAGTGCAATGTTATGCATCTTCATGAATTTAATACAAATTGTCTCAGCTCAAGTACTTGACTGTTGCCCTAAGCTAACTATTCATTTTTTCCAGTAACGTCAAAAAGGGCTTAGAGTTCTTTCAATTAACCTTTCAATTGTTGAAACACTATTAGTTTGTTCAAGGTCTGCTAACCAGAGGCTTACTACACCCACAGACAGACACACGCTCAAGAAACACATGGCCTAGGTAACCTGACCTGTCACTGCACAATGCACAACTTGGTAACAGAATTAAAATCTGACCATAAATCTGCCCAAGCGCAGCCCACTTCACGATAAATGATTAAATAAGCCTCCACTGTAATGAGATCAAGGAACACTGCTAGCCCTGTTATTTTACTCATTTAATCCTGCAGTGGCAACCCCCAAGGATGGTTTTAAAAACTCTCTACCATTCAATATTTATTAGCTCCAAAACATCTATTGAAGATGCTTTTTTCAAAGTAGTGACTAGACAACAGGATTGATGAGAAGACTATCAATTAAAGCAGACACATTTGAATGGCAAAGGAACAAAGTGTTTTAGAATTCAATCCGATAAATTAGATTAGCCTGTTCCTGTTTTAAATGTACCACATTGTCCCTTGAACAATATAGAACTTCACTCTGAATCTTATGAGCCACCTGAATGAATGTATTCAGATTTGAACAATAGGACAGTTACAGTAAGAAAGGCAAAGGATGCCAAATTAATACATTAATAGATAAAAATCATATAATTAAGAAAGTAATACCAGTACTAACAGGGGGCAGCTCATTTCTAGTCGTCTCTAAATAGCCTCGCGCAGCGCTCGCCACGTCAGTCAAGGGGCGTGGCCAGGGCAGCGCCGGGAGTTCCGTTTGGCAGCTCCGCCTGTCAATCGACCCCTTTTTCCTATATTAACCTAGCACTACTTCCTCTCTTTGTCTTGTGTTTGTTTTTTGTTTTATAGCAAACACTCAGACTCCGTCATTCATGCTTCAGCTTAACATCTTCAGTAATATTTAAAACCTTGCTCCTTTCACTGCAGGTCATTTCTCTGTACAGCGCTAACAAGATATTATCAGCTATTTTCCTGCCTGCTCAGGTGATTCTTCTCATCATTCAGCTTCTCTATTTGGCTGCAGGAGCTCCAACGTTAGTCTTTTCTGCTCCATCCAGTCTCCAGCCCAGCAACAACACCGTTCAAAGCGCAGTTCCATTACTCAGCTTGGTCCGCGTTTTTAACAGAAAGACTGGTTCCAATGACACTGCTGTACTGCAACTCTTTTCCACCGGCACCTCACAGACCATGGTTACCATGGCAACGCCTCATCGAGTGACTACTCATCGAGTGACTACTGGGAGTGGTAAGTTGCCATGGCGACCAGGCAGCTTTAACAGGCACTGCGAGCCTGTGCCTCACTCTACTGCAATCTTCTGGCTCCTGCGCTTTTGCAACGTGAGAGCGAGTTCAACTCGCTGAACTGTGACATCTAAATACTGCAGACTCTTCTTGTAGACCTACATTAACTTATTTATTTACATCACTGACTGTTCTAAAGCAAATGTTTTACACAGACAAGGATTTTAATTGCAATAACCAAATATATGCTACCCTGCTTCACTGAAGCCGATAGTTCAATTCCAATCACAACTTCTAGACAGCAACATGACACCACAAGCGCTATATAATTTAAGCTGGTTCGCACTTCCTCATTTGCCTCCAACTTCATCAACTTTATACAACTTTCAAAGTCACCATTTCATTCAATATGAGCTGCCAGTCAGATACGGAAACCATGTCCTACAATTATCAACGTTTCAGTCAAAGTGTCCTCCTACACCACAGTAGATAATACACTCATAGACTGCTCCCGACCAAATCAATAGGTTTTGCAGCAGCCTCAGAGCAACGCATTCTTCATCCTCTCAGGTTCTGCAGCGGCCTCAGATCTATGCATTCTTCATCTCTGCCTAAAGGCAGCCCCATCTCTGACATCATCTAAAACCGCCTTAACTCTCAAATAACAATTTCCAGCGCATTCAGCAGATCTCTGCACTCTGTAGCAAGCCACTGCACACTACTGCCAGCATTCCATCGTTTACTCCCTCAGATCTCTGCCTGTTAAGCAGATCTCGTCTCTACTGTTAATCACTCCTCACTACAGCAAATCTCGGCTCCCTCTTCAGATCTGCTCACTGTTGCAGCATGCAAAAGTTGTTTTAGTTTACTGTTTAAATCTGCAACTGCTCTCTCCAGAGCTTCCTCAGATCTCTAATATATATATATATATATATATATATATATATATATATATATATATATATATATATATATATATATAATCTCCGGGGCTCATCCTCTCAGATAATACAAGCATTAATACATGGTGAGAGACGTGGTACAAGAAATCTGTCTTGATTTATGAATTAAGGGGTTCCACTATTAGGAGAATGACTGGAGTTGTGAAACCCAAATCTCTGAATGTGAGTTCACCTTTTCCATTCGAAGCAGACATGATGGTAGCAAACCGCTGATCGATCCCGTATTAACTAACACATAGGATGGTCGGCATCTCATCTCTCTGCCTTTGTTTCCAGAATCAACTCAGCAGTCGATTTCATATATTCGTTCAACTACATACAACACTCTCCAACCTTCTGCAATCTGCTCGCCACTACATGGCTACAGCCTTAGCCCCAGCGACCCATCTCTCTCACCACCTATAACCTTCTCACCTCACCTTTATCACATACCTCAGGCTATCCCTTAACCTGGCCCCTTCCTCCATCAGGAATTACCTCTCAGGTATCCAGCACCAGTTCCGCCTCCAGTCCCCCCTCCCCCCCTCCAGTTCTTCCCATCCCGGAGGTCTGCCTGATGATCCGGGGCATGGAGCCTCCCTCCCGCCTCTCCACCAATCTTATCGGATATCCTCCTTTGCCTCATCTCCTTCACCCCTTTCGATGGCATTGTCATGGAAGCACAACCTGCTATCACTCTCCCTAGTTTCTTTTCTAGGTCCGATCACCTTTCTTGCCCCCTCCGAGGCAGGCCGAGTCCCTCACCCACCGAGTTGGGCCCTGTGCGGGGGGGGGTCTCTTCCTTCGTCTCTCCTATACAGACCCGTGACACTTTTCCCTAACCCTCCACGCCACCCAGCTGGCAGCCGATGCTGCCTGAGTAGTGACGGAATCTGTCCTTGTTTCTAGACATGAATAAATAAATTAACATGAACCATTTACCCAGGTCTAGATTTCAGCAGCACCAGGGTGATGAATGAATGTTATTATACAAACTGTAGAAACTAAAAATAATTCAGCTGCTGTAATTATAGAAAGTGATTTAGGCATAATGCAACAGATCCTCACTAAAACCTGACAGTTAAGGCTCATCCATGTTAGGACTATCAATATGCTGGCAGTACTGGCCTCCGCTAGCATTATGGACTTTGCACCTACCAATCACAACTCTCTGAAGATCTTAAGTGGATGTCTTTTGCGAACAACTTCCTGTAACGCATAGCTTATCAGAATTCATGGCTACTCAGACACAGAAACCCTTTCTCCAAGTGAACTGAAAAAAAATACTGTTTTAAATTATGTTTGATATTGATAACTGTTCTAGACTGGCTGTGTCTTTATTTAATACGTATTTAAATAACTCACAAATGCAAGCACAGTTTATTAATAAGATACTGTTTCTTGTACATTTATATAAGCTGTAAGCTATTATTGTGAAACCTCATTCTTTTGAATAAGCAGTGTACTGAAATACATATGTGTCCAAATACTTTACAGCCTTTTTACTACCCGTTTCAGCATCATCAGTCAGAAACGAAGCACAATGACAGCTGCCTTGAGTCCTGTTTCTGAGAGGGGGTCACAAATGGAGATTAGATAAAGGGGCATTCAGAACAGAAAATGGGAGGCACTTTTTTACACAGAGAATTGTGGAACCAACTCCCCAGTAATGCTGTTGAAGCTGACACCCTGGGATCCTTCAAGAAGCTGCTTGATGAGATTCTGGGATCAATAAGCTACTAAAACCAAATGAGCAAGATGGGCCAAAAGGCCTCCTCTCGTTTGTAAACTTTCTTATGGTCTTATGTTTTTATAAATTCGACTTAAAACAATTGTTTACAATTCTACTCAAATACCATGTTTATATCAGGAGGATGGTTTGGTCATGTTATTTAAAAGCATATGTATTACTGCATTAACACGATGCTGAACTTGGCTTCTTATTCGGTCAGCTTCTTATTCACATTCCAGTTTCTTATTCATATCCCAGCTTCTTATTCGCTAATATGCACAAATGTAACTAAAATTGAATAAGTAACTGAGCCCTGGGGTATTGCAGGGGATAAATCACCTCGGGCTGCTCATTTCAAAGTTAATACACACACAGGGGGAACCCCTCTACATCATCCATGTGTATTTAACCAAAACGGAATTTGGTACAAGAACAGTGGGCAAACACGGCACACATAGCAATACTGACATCGGGTTTGGTGCTGTATTTCTAGGTATCCGGAAGTGAAATGTGAATGTTTTCTTCCCTGTCTAACATGGAATTTGCTTTTTTTGTTATTTTGTCGAATAACCCATTTTTAAGTTTTGTGCTTTCCCCATTTAATATAGCACACACACAGACCTGATCAGTAAAAAGTCAAGTACCAAATTCTGTTTTGGGCTGGGATAAATACATATGGATGATTTTAAAAATGTTCTGAACACTAAAGTTAAGCAATAAATGAAAAACAGATATTAAGGGTTCTTTATTTTTGGTGTTCATATTTTTATATTCATGTTTTTATATTCAAATTGCATTTTTTTTAATGTATTCTTGTTTGGGATGTTTCAAATCCCCAACATACAACAAATGTAAAATTCCCAAATTATCAGATGAAGGTTAATTTACACCCTGGAAGCAAGGCTAAAATGATTAACTTTGTCTTCATAGCTGCCTGCCTGGTTAACAATGTGACTGTAAGCAAGCTAATCTTAAACTAACCTAGTTTACACAAAATTGCTCATGTCACCACCTACTGCAACAAAGTGACCCAATTGAAATACAGAGTTAATTTCATGAACCGGGATAATATTTTTACTATAGTACTGCTGTACTTCTATATAGTACATGTCTATTACAGTGCAAGGATGACAACACTATAATTGAAATGATTGTTGTCTGAACCTCCTGAAACTAAACCACAGATTCAGTAAGAGCTTCTGAGCTTAACAGTAATTTAAAAACACTGAGCTCCAAATCCGCTGTCTACGATAAGCTGTGAGCTTTAAAATACTGAGGGATGTGTATCGTACATTATTGAACTCCATGCATTTTAGGAGTTGCGCTAGATTATGATAAGTAGTTCTACATAATAAAAATAAACAAGAATTATCATATTCATTCTTTCATTTGTGTGGTCCAATACCTGTCAATTCTCACTGTATTTTAGCTTTTTGGTGAATTCCTCTTTGTACCTGTACAGGTATGTGGTCATGTGGTGTAGCAGGAGTGGCAGAAAGTAGACATCAGACTTGAAGTGCAAATAATGATTTCAGTTGAAATGAAAAGTAAACAAAAATAGGCAAATTAAAAATAAATGACAATAGAAATATAAAACAAACAAAAAAGGAAAATAAAAAATGAACAAGGCACTAGTATTCAGTATACTTAAACTATACTTTTTGTTCTTATTTTCTAAAGACAGAAATTTTCAAAGCACACTGCTACTCAACTCTTACAGCTATATACAGCCAACCTCTCCCCGAAATGATCTACTGCTAGCTATATATACCTTCTATCGCCATAACTCCTCCCCTGGGCTAAACCATTTCAATAACTTGAAATAAAGTTAAATTTAATTTATAATTCACATACACTTATTTTAACTAACAGTATTGTCACAGCACAATATCCATTTATCAATTCTCAAACCAATTTCCCATATCTATCACAATACAAATGCTAAAATAATTTCCATTTAATACATTCCCCAATTACTTGTATGGTGAGTGCCCTCGTCTATATCAGGATGCCTGCTGCGCGTGCACGCCCCTACCATGGCTGCCTTCTGCTGCTTTGAACAGCACAGACACATTTCATGATATGGTAAATACTGTTTTAAAAGAACTAACCCAAGTTTAGGCCTCATGCCTTACTACGCCCCTGGGCGTGCGGTTATTCTAGCACAACCAACACCCTGTCGTGTCTTACTGCTTACTTAACACGGTGATGGAGTTTATGTTTGTTTCACTCCATCACAGTACCCTGAAAGGTTATATAAAACCAGGGAGCATGTTTTTCTATTTTTGTGTTGGGAATGGTGCAGTGTGACAAGCACTATTTTTCCAGGCTTAGAAGTAAATATTGACAAGCACCTTCACTGAAAATATTGATCAGATGTCAAGTGAAGGATGTTAATTCAATTGAACGCTTTCACACTTGCTGGCTGATATCACCTCTTTATTTTTTTCAGTTATGGAGTGATAAAAACAAGAAGCAAAATATCTCACCTGACATTCCACATTTCACAAAAATAAATATCTAGTCTCTTACCATTTCAACTACAAGCAGCAACAACAACAATTTGTTTTTTTAACATAACTCTTGGTTAAAAGACTCACCAATTCCATCCAGCATTTCAAAGGTCCCAAATAGAAAATGTTCACTTACCTAGAAGAGAGAAAGAGAAAAGAAATCAATAAATGTGCAATCAATTATTTTTCATTAACAATGGTAACAGTATTTTGTTTTTTAACACTTAGGAGGTGTTAGATGATGATTATTATTATTATTATTATTATTATTATTATTATTATTATTAATTTATTTATTTACTAGCAGACGACAGGGCGACTTACAATTGTTACAAGATATCACATTATTTTTACATACAATTACATTATTTTTTTACACCTTATTTTTACATACAATTACCCATTTATACAGCTGGGTTTTTACTGGAGCAATCTAGGTAAAGTACCTAGCTCAAGGGTGCAGCAGCAGTGTCCCCCACCTGTGATTGAACCCACGACCCTCCTGTCAAGAGTCCAGAGCCCTAACCACTACTCCACACTGCTGCCCCCCATAGACAGGTTGATGTGACAGAATCTAGGACAAAACTCATCTCTTTCTTCTTGTACTTTATGTATTGTGTGTATGTTCAACTGGTACAGGGTAAAAAGGCAGTGTGTGTTATACTACGTTTGTATTTAAATAGTAGCTCATTCTTAGCCAGATGTCAAGCCACTAGTTGTAATTTTTTCACTTAAGGCCCTTGGATCATCAAAAGGCTGACTTTTTGTAACTGCTTGTACTTTTTTCTTGTACTCTGTGAGATGCAGCATGTCATTAAAAAAGCAAACAAAGGGTAAAATATAAGCTACTGTTTTGCAATAAACTACTGCAATGTTTTACCTTTGATATCAAAATTACAGTACCATTTTTATCAGAAATCCATTTCCTATTAAGAAGAATTATTTCTTCTCATTAAGAAATCACTGTTTGACATTATACTGTATAAGAGTTCTACATGTCTTGACAGGCCCCATTTGGAACAAGCATGTTTCCGCACTTGGCTCAAACAACATCATAAACTGCTTGAGGAGGACAGAGTGATAAACTACTGGCATGGTTGAAAAGCAAGTTGTTCACTTTAAATATTCAAACGAAGCTCAAATGGTTTGTTATGGTGCTAAAGGCAACACTAATAGAAAATGGCTGATAACATGTCTGTTTAACTCTTACACAGACCATAAGAAGTGTTGACAGAGTCAAAAAGAAACAAGCCAACATAGAAAGAAGGTCATGCATGTCTTAAAAGGGCCTGTTTTATACAGTTCAAGTAGTGATAGCTATTAAAAGACTGCCACACAGTTTAGTTTAGAAAAAAAATGGGCTCAGTTGTGTGGATACCAGAAAAGTTTGGATATTGCAAGTTAACGGTATTTAATGATTTGCTTTGGCTTTAGTGGCTCACACCCAACAATTCCTGTCATTGCTTACGGTTCAGAACCACCATATTATGTAGCAAGCCAGTTCCAGTGACTGTGTTTTCAGTATTTAATTCTAACCGTAACAGTGACACAACTATCCTGTCGGTTGTCCAGCAGCCAATGAGACCAACAAAAGATGCTTTGGTTTATTTTATTTATTAGCTTTGGTTTTTGACAGGTAAAAATGATGGCACTTCATGATGGAAAGAAATGCATTGGTTCCTGAACAACTAAGAGGTTTGTTGAGTTTCAGCAACAGATGTATAAACATCCCAGGTCCTGTTATCCATCTTCTCAATAGGATTTAGACACACATGAAATTGAAAGTTAATGTACCAGGGCCTTTCATTATCTGACCTGACCCAGCCTATCCATTAGCATCTTAGCATAGATGACAGAGGGCCAATATGTCACCCACCAAAGATGGAAAAGGTCAGGGGGAAAAGCATCAATAAAACAATATAGAGCAGTATTCAATTAATACAGCAATAAGCAATAAAAACACTTCAAATGCAAAGCTGCATATTGTATGTATTAAGCAAATGTCCTTAACGGAACCTGCATGAATAATTCCTTATATACTGTACAGTAAGCTTTTCCTTTTGTTCATACAGCAGACATTCTCTGAAACATATTGATAATGTAACCGAACATGTTACAAATGTAACATTATGTATGATTACATTATAACTACTGTATCAGTGGTCTACAGAAACATACAGTAGGTTTTAGAGATTATCTGGTATGATAGTATTTACAGTTTCCTGTAACAAAATACAACCACAGTTAAAATGCTTCCATAGACTTTCTAATAGTTTAAACATGCTTGTCTATGCTTTATCAAACTTTCACAATGCTGCCTTGCTACTCGTTGCTATGATTTTACCATGGTACAGTATACAGTATCACAACTAACTTTTATACAGTAGAAGGAGGACTCCTGCTAAAACTTGTCAAGATCCCGACACTCACAGCACCTCTAAGTTCAGTTCCCAGCCTGAGCACTGATCCCGTGACCTTCAACTGCTCTAATACCTGGTGCACCGAGTCTGCATTGCTAAAATATTCAGGACAATTCATTTTAATTAACGCATGTGATGTTATTCTTACACTGAAAACAGGAACGAGGTAAACATAACCAAAGTGGCTCCATCATCAATTTTCCATTAGTTTTAACTAAATATTGTGGTGAAATGTTTGCTTCGCAATTATATCAGCACTTCCTTCAGTGAATGTGAGACACTGCTCTTTTAATAAGCAATGGCTGCTTGTTTGACTGTACTCTGTTAACTTAAACTTTAAACAAAGTACAAACACTGCTCTGCTTAACTAAATATTTTCTTAATGTACAAGCGACAATGCTACCAATACTGACAGGTATCATTTTTCATTTTTCTTGAATCTGCAGTACAGTTACTGGGAGCAGAGTCTTGATAGTACAATAAATAACTATTTAGTGCCTGGAAATAAGATACTAAAATTATCTACAGTATGGGAAGACACAAACTAAAAACTTACAACATAAAGAAAAAGCCAAACACACATGTTCCTTTTCTAGCTTAGTCAGGACAGAGGAGGTGCAGCTGCCTGCTAGGAGGAACTGGAAATATCACAAGCAGACAGATTCACAGCATTGAGCCAGATGCTCCTGACCCATAAGTATGACCTGATAGGCAGTGTGTGTGTCAGAGCACTCAAAGCTTCCTCTCACAGCAGGGTTCCGAGCCAGCAACAGCATATAGTCCAATGGGGACATAAGTGCAGGGCCGTACATGTCCTGACAACACCAGTCTTATTCAGACTTCCTCATCCTGCAGCAAGGACTCTGTGCTCCTGCTTTATATTTGTGTGGAGAAGTGACTGTACAGTACATTCTGGTACAGTATTAGTCATTTCGTGCCCCTGGTTACGAAAACGAAAATGCACAGCAACTACACTAACTTGCCTGATCAAAAGCTACCTTCGGAGAGAGGGACCTTTCCATTAAAAGGTTGTTTCTGATACATTCAATCAATAATAAAAGAGAGGATGTGCTCTAATTAGTGACTAATGTGTGCCAGTGCTGCATATCACCTCAGGCAGAAAGCAATGTCTAAACTGGTTATAAACCTCTATTTATCGCGAGCTATTATAATTGTTTTGCTCCTCATTCCCTCCTGCTTTTATAGGACGCCCTAAAACAACCAACTTTAGGATTAACAGAACTAAAGTGCTCAAGGTCCATGCCTGGTTAGCCAACTACATTCCCTGTGCCATTTCTGACAGGACTCACAAGGAAAATTCTTACTCACCCTTTCATCATTTCAGATGAAAAGTGGGCTGTCTAAACCCTTCACAGTAAAATATCAATACCTTTGCCAGGGCTGTGTGACATCTACAGTAAGTACCGTTTCACTTTAATCTATCAATCTGCTGTTTTTTTTTCTTTTCCCCCACTGGCTATTTTCTACAGCAGCCTTTTAACAGTGTTTCGCAATCTCTGATTACTTTTATACTGTGTATGACATTTCCCCCCATTTGATGACCATAGCACCCTTCTAAATTCCTTTGCAGACAGGGACTTGTGCACACTACACAGTTCAATATGAACCTGTACCAAAACCCTCTGCATTGGAATTTGATCCCAAAACAAGGAGCTTTCAGGATCTTACATTAGGCAGCATCCATCACGTGCACCCACCGACTGTACTGTGAATCACAGCAGTGCCGACATTACATCACTGTATTCAACACTAGAAGACAGAATACAAAGATCTATATTACTCTGCAATGTATTCTGCCTGCTTTAAATAACAATAATTAAACCAAAGCCCTACGGGAAGATGCTTTGATACCCAGCATCCCGATGGCACAGAAAGTACTGCGTCTCTGCCACTGCTGGTTTTGATAAGCTGGTTTGTCAGTATAGACTCTGCTAGTTGAATGGGATTGGTTGCATGTTGCCAAGCTAAATTCTGTCATGGCTGAGGGCAGTGTCTTGGCCGAAAGCAAGTGATTGGCATTCTCAGTAATACAAGCGTCATGGCTCATCCCGGGGCAGTAGGAGGGGACCAGCCACCTACCTGCCAGCTACATGAAGCACCTCAATGACGGATGGGAATGAACATCAAGGGTGAAAGTACAGTAATGCAACAATGACGATAACCTGAAATAATTAATCACAGGTTAAGCAGCACACACGCTATCAAGCCAAAATTCTGTTTTTTTGTTGGGTTTTTTGCCCCTTGAGATAGCACGCACTGGAGAATCTCATGAGGTTTTTAATAAAAATGTTCATTTTTACTGGAGATTTACTCTAGGAAGATAGTAAAGGGTTCTCTCTCTGCGCTCTGCCAGCAAGCAATGCAAAGGTACACACTTCTTCTTCTACAGTAACTGGCTACAGTATTATACCACACCACAAAATGAGGAAGGATCAATCAGTTAACAAAATAGCACAGGTAGCGAGAAATCTATGCTACTAGTTGACAAAAAGGTATACAGCCAGAATAATTTACAACATAGGCAAGAAAATAAACAAGACAATAACATTCACAATATTTTTACATAAATATTTACTATACATTCCTGCTCTAAAATGGTTGCAAAAAAAGAAAATGAAAGACTTTCCATTAAGAAACTGTAAAGGACTATGATGTGCTAAAATGAACAAAGCATGTTAAAGGTACATCAATAATGATTCATATTCAATTTTGAAGTAGGCTGAATATTGTAAATTGTCTGCAAAGTAAATACAGCACTTAAGTAACAATTATTTCCATGTTATTCTTCAAAGTAAAAATTGGGTATTTTGTGAATGTGCATCACTGTGCATTCTTCACCATTTACTGTACATTTAAATAAAATGTTATAAATTGATGGTTTTGTGTTTTCTTATTCAAGTAAAATAATTCATTATTGGCCTGAATTAAGTGAAGCCTCAAAGAAACAGTAAATACATAGGGCTGTAGCATAACATTTGGTTACCGGTACAGTCATATTTTATAATGGGAATTAGGATCACAGATCACCAGCCCACTTAAGTGCACACTCTGTTTAAGTGTATCAATATTCATGAAAAATAGGTTATACACTTAAGTGGGTTAGACTGTATAACCAATGGTTCAGGTCTCATTTAATTCCACTCAGGAAAGTCATAGTTTCATATATATAATGATCCATATTAAGCACAATAACACTCGGTTGTGCCTCGTGCCTCACGCCTCACAACTTACCTGAGGTGTGGGTTGTATCTTGAGTATTATTGCTTTGGCCACTTACATACATTGTGTGGTTCTGGTAACCAGGACATTAAAAAAAATCTAGACTGACAATGGTTTATCAGTGTTTTTCCCTTAAAATGATTTTGCTTTTCCATTAAGGAACTTGTGCTGAACAAGGTTTCCATTAAAATACCTGACAAACAATGATATTTCCCATGGGAACATCATAAAACCATATCAATACACGAAATATACATTTACAGTTGTTCCTCCAACTCTCAGCATAAGCATTAAGAAAAAAAGCACATTTGTTTTTATTATGAAGGTGCTACTATTTAAAAGCACCGCTGTATAACACTCAAAAAGGCAAATCCCTTTGTGATACTGTTTCACACAATGTTGTTTTAAATCAGTGTGCTTCATAAAAATTAACAAACAATAAATATTTTAACGTTAGTTTCTTACCCTAGTTTTTGTATTGTATTTTTAGAAAAGGTTTTAGCCCTACCTACTCCTATTTTTTCCTTACACCGTTACCATAACCACAACATTTATTTACTTTGGCCTTATTATTATTATTTGTTTATTTAGCAGACGCCTTTATCCAAGGCGACTTACAGTGACTAGGGTGTGTGAACTATGCAGTCACTTACAACTACGTCTCACCCGAAAGACGGAGCACAAGGAGGTTAAGTGACTTGCTCAGGGTCACACAATGAGTCAGTGGCTGAGGTGGGATTTGAACCGGGGACCTCTTCGTTACAAGCCCTTTTCTTTAACCACTGGACCACACAGCCTCCTCCTTATATATAAAAATATAAAAATCTGTAAATGTATCCGTAATAAAACTTTATAGTCTTATTTCTACCTTAGCTCTACGTAATTTCTGATTTCAGTTCAAAGCTCTAATTAGCACTTCCACATGAACCTGCTAATAACACCATAGCAAGCAAGGATTAGAGTTCATTACCAAGGCACTGGGGGAGGTCATGCATTTACACAATCTGTATAAATCCTGTTCAACGGGCTTCACCATGCTTCAAAATTAAATGCCATGGAAATGCTTTCTGTGACAACAGATACAGTTGTTACAGGTCCCTTAACGCCAATTAGTTTTATAACCACCTAGATTGCCTTCAAAACTGAGTTGCTATTAAAACAAGCCATCTTTACCACAGAGAAACACAGGCACAACTGCAGATTAGTATAGTGATTTGCAAGTACTGTGACTTGAAGTTCTGTTCTGCAACCCTTTAACACACTATTAATTAAATAATGTAGTTGTAAATCATGTTAGTAAAAATGTAATTAGTAATGATAATGCCCTAAGGACATTCGACATTCAACAAAGAGCTCTCATTGCCTGTGTTGTCCACTTAGAATTAACACATAGATAAATGACATACCCAAAAACCTACACACTCCTTAGGACACATACTTTGATAGAAAACATTGTATGGTACTTCTTACCCCAGTTCACCTTTCAATGTTGCACAAACCAAAGCCCTGGTTAGGGCTTGATTTTATTTCCAGGTTTATATTTGGGATTAAATAACCAGAACATGTCCTTCCACACATCTTAAAACAGTATTATTGGAAGATTATCTTATGTTATGTAGAACCCTGTCAGTTTTACAGAGCAGTAAAGTCTAACTAATCAAACCACGGATCGGTTTGCTGATTTACATTTATCTCACGTCAAGCAGTGCTTGAAATGTAACCAATAAAATACCAAACTAAATTTGCCAATAACCTTTTCCAGAATGCCTCAGGTGGCAGGACAGGGGTATTGCCAGTAATTCAACAGGACATTCTTCTTGTGATGGTGGGGGCTTCAAGTGATTCTGTAGCTCTACTTTCATGTTGAGTTGCAGATAGAATGGAATTCTGGATCTGACAAATCTGTACAACATATTCCCAACTCCATTACCAACATAATTGATAAAAGTAATTGATAAAATAGATAGTTCAGATTATGTGGCATATGCCAGAGTAATTCTCACACTACACCCATCCCTCCACTCCTGTCTATTCACTACTGTTAAAAGCCCATTTAGGTAGTCAAGTCAGTTCAATGATTCAGCTACAGACTGGTGTGTATTATTTTCCAACAAGTAGGGCTTGGACACATCTTAAATATTGAGCAGCCTAAACCTGGAGACTGAAATACCTGGTTTGAGAGATTGCGAAGAATATTATCTGGTAAAGGCACGACCGTGTTGATGTGCAATCGGAGGAGGTTTACAGGTTTACATCCTGGCCATGCCAAGTTGCATATCCTGGCTGGGAATCTCACAAGGAGCGTTGATTTGGTCCTTGCGCTTCCATGGCTTGGGAGGGAAAAGTGCCATGGGCTGCTTCACCTCAACACACTAATACATGGCACCTCTAGTTTAAAGTTTGAAGAAGTTTGGACTCGAACTCCAACCTCAAGGCTATAGGGCCATCCTGCACTCCACGCAGAGTGCCTTTACTGGATGCGCCACTCGGCAGCCCATCTCTGCACATTTTTAATAAAGGTAATAATCTTATAGTGGCTGTCAAGCATAGTAATACATAAAACAAATTAATAGAATCTAAAATAAAATAAGCCCAATGGGAATTTGGTCGTTTTAAAAGCGTTTTTATTATATAATGCACAAGAACTGAGAATGGATTTTTTTTTTGTCTTTCATACAAACATACCGTATATAACACTTATGGCTCCTTATGAGCAACCTTTTTTTGTTGTTTGTTTTACATTATATTTCAGGACCGTGAAACAGGTAAACATCGGTTAAAACAACAACTTGAACAGCAATGCAATATTAACAGTACTAACATCAATAAAACAAAACGTTATAGTTGCAGCTTGTAACACTAGTAAAAGATATTTACACGCCTGAAACCACGCCAGACCAAATGAAGGAATCCTGGTAAATAAATGCTGTACTGCAAAGTCAACTATTGAATTGAACTTTGTACATCCAACTTAAACATAAAAAACTCTCTTTTCACCAACACAGTTTTAAAATGAATAAAGTCTGTTTTATTTGTAGTAAATGCAGATGTATTTTTCCAAGCTGGACATTGCAGAAAATGTACGAAGCGTGTGTGTGTGTGTGTGTGCGTGTGTAGCAACAACATACCAGATACAAACTGATGTGGGAAGAAAAATCTACTTGATTAAATTGTAAGAAAATAAATTATCTGCGATCAACTCATTAGTTGATTAATCGGTCCTAATATATATACAGTTGTAGTCAAAAGTTTACATACCCCAATTGAAATGTATAATTTCTAGAAATTTCTCAAACAAAGAATTATGAGGAAAACTCTTTTGTAGCAAAAGTTTTGCTTTTGTGGATGAGGAAAAAAAGTTACAAGAAATAGATGTCTACAATTATTTATTTCTATTTATTTAAATATATGGATAGCCAGCGTTCTGAGTACGCATTTGATTGGTTCAATTTTACAACATCTCATATTGAATGGTTTAATATTACATCTAAAGTTCTCTATTGCACACCCCTGTACTAATTGGTTACTGAACATTTTTAAGTAACACATACAGTTTATTTGCACCACATACTGGGTTGTAGTTTGTGGAATACCTCTTAGTGGCGAGAAGGGCAGACAGCTGTGTAGACTTGTCTTGGATGCAGAGTAATGTGGGTTAGCAAGTACCTGACTGTGACATGCACTTTATGTTATAGAATGGAACTGTGGAAGTGTGAAGCATTTGACTACTAAAATAAATGTGCTTTGTGTTTTTACTCAAAATCCATGTCTGGTTTCTTTATACTGCCTTCGAGTCTGAATAAACATCAAACCAGGCTGCCCATCGTTACACTGCCCAGTGATGCCCTCTAGTTTACAGGGACTAAGGATCAAGTTTATTTTTATATTGCTGGCAGCTGTGCACTAGATGGCTTTGGCTCTTACTTTTTAAATACACTTTGTTTGATCTCTCTTAATCCAAAAGTTCACCTTTTGGATATCATTCGAAAATAACATATTCAACATTACAAAGCTGACTGACCAAATACAGTAAGTAAACCTTGAATGTGTTAAATATATTAATGACACTTTTTTCCTAACAGTGAACCTCCTTTGGGGATCAGGGTTAAAAAAATAAAACTGTCAATTACCATCAATAATTAAAATGTTGTAAGCACAGGCAGCAATTTCATCAATAGTTAATGATCTTTAGTATCTACACTGTTCCTCTTCAACCTTGTCACATATTCACTGGAAGGATATCTGCTGGCATGGATACTGACACCAGTGTAAGATGCTTGCAATGTGTTGTGCGGGGAGAATGTTGGGGAGTTGTAAGAATTAAACGCTCTATCTTTAGCTCTGCTGTCTGATTGGTTCTGAAGATCATGTAGCTTCAAGGGCATAACTACAAACACAACTTTAAATTCATTAAGGAGGCAGCTGCTAATCATTTCGGCCCTGAGAAAGAACCTGCAGTCCTGCTTGACTTCATCTTTATTTAAAGAAACAAAATCAGAAATCTTCCACACGTCCCAACAGCCTTTCTGACTTTAGGGGGGCTGTTATTCTGAGCATCACAAGTAAAGATATCCTTGTAAAGGTTAAATTGCCCAATGCACATTATTAGCTTGTCTAATTAAGCCTGTGGAGTCATAAATCTTTAGATTCCTTAAAAGGCACGTTGATACAGTAACTTTGATGAGCTGCTGTGATTGCTCCTTCTCTAGATTCTACCCCGTCTGCCCCAATTACAATATACCCTTTTAGTTACTACAACAAAGTAATATGAGCTAGATTCAATATTCCTGTCTTTGTCCGTCTTTGTGCCTTTAATCCATCTTGTTAACTCTTAATTATATGTCAATGTAGCCAACTACTTAATTATATTTTCTGTCCTTACATGATCTGTTTTTCCACCAGACAGCCATGTCCTCAGAAGACCTCATTCAGATGTTTTTGTTTTGCTCTTCTTGTCTTTTTTTTTCTTCTCCCCCTGTGAGACTAAACCATATGTTGCTCCCCTACTGTGAAAATCAAAACACGATGGAAAAAAAGTATTTATTTTTCTACAGGTTGATTTCAAGGTTTGTCAGGCAAGACATAACCAAGACCAATGCAATCATCGGTCTTTGATGTGTTCTTTTGAATTGGGGAGGCAGAATTGTCATCCAATCAGACTCATTTTATTGCCACACATGGGAGCTAGGTGTTCTCTATGAAAGGACAAACCAAATATTTGTGCATTTAACCCTTTGAGGTCCAACTATTTTGTTTTGTTTTGGCTTGTCTTTAGAGAACCCCAAAGACTCAGCTACTCTTATCAGATGTGTTTAGAATCCTGGCTCCAGGGGGTATTGTAGTTCATATTGTGTACCTGTATACAGTACATGACAGCCATCTTTGAAGGGTTAAAGCAATACCCTTTATACTATTTTTAGTGCACTGTGTTTCTAATGTTCAGTAAATCTACCAGTATTCACTTATATAAACAGGAGAGAAGCCATTCCAAACAGAGACTTCATTCACAAGGGGTTCTTGCTCACCTACCAGAGTATACTGAGTAAAGCGTCAATACAACTGCTAATGATGATTCGCCAACTGCTTTGTGAAGTTTGTAATTGACATGTACATTTGTAATGCTGGCAACTTTTTCAGGAAAGAATATCAGCTACTTATTATAATGGAATATATTTTAATTTTACAGGACAATTATATAACAAAAAATCTTTTCACAGTGGTTAACAAACTGTTTCTTTGAGAAGCTATCTATGATGCAGTGGCCTTGCGGTCTGATAAAGAGCCCAAGATACGTCAGGAGTATGTCAGTCATTAATGATCATAAAGCATATCAGTCATTTTACAGTAGAGCGACAATACAATTACTGTAAACATAACACTCCAATAAAACAAATCTCAAAGCATTTAAACAAATTTGTAGCATTGCCAAATCAAATACACCAACGGCCTTTGATGAACAAGATATTTATCTCATAGAGACAATAACTGCCATTTGCAATGGAAACACTTCAGATGCTTTTCATTCAGTCCTTTTTTTTTTTGGAAAGGGGGGTGGGTAGCTTTATGCCCCACTGAGCAGACAAAACAGTTTTTCCACAGACAACGGTGAAAACAAGCGTTCTTTTTATTTGTCTCATGACAGCATTCTTAATACATCTTACTACCAACCCAGGCCCAGTATCCACTTCAGCAAATTGCTCTCAGTGTGGCATCACAATGGGAGACTATCATTACTGACAAGAATGAGAAACCCATCAGTGACAATTTGCGATTCAATCTAAACGAAGCAGTTTTTTTCTTCACCTCTTCAATTCTTATTCATGTACAGCTGTAGCCTTACATATATGGAGGGCAAATTTACAAGTCAACACTTCAGGCTCATGTGGATTCAGTCTTGCGTTGCTTGACTGACCAACCTCAAAGTTTCTTATGTTTTCTACCCAGAGTCGAGATCACTGTTTCCAAATCATCCAAAGACTATTTGAAAAATACATATAATTATATATTTTTTCCCATGTTGTGCATGTGAAAGGTGACAAGCAATAACACAGCTTACAAGTTAGGTACAGCTCTGTCAGGTCCAATATGAGCTTCCCCTCACAGCTCTGTGTATGCAATTCAAACCTGGCATTGAACGCCATCAGCCATCCTGCACCTCTCACACAGGGACTTGCAATTGTGTCAAAATGTCCATGAATTTCACTCTGGATCTGTTAAAAGGCATGAGCGGCTTAGCGTCGTAACCTAATCCACCACCTAGTCAACTTTGAAATCAGAATGGCGCACTGGGCAGCACACACTTATGTTAGTCTAACAGAAACAATTTACTCAGTGCCATGGAGACTGAATTTCCAATAAAATCAGCAGGATGCCCTCCTGAGCCATGTCAGAGTGGGTTTAAATGTGAGAACTAACAGCATTTTTTAATTAACTAAATCAATTACAATATCCAGTTTTTTTTCTCACTCCAATATAGAAAAAAAAACAAAAAACACATTTTACAACAGTATCAGAGAATAACAGTGCTTTAGTTTAACAAAAAAAGAAATGCTGCAGATATGTTTTCTGTACCTCTGTATCACATAGTTTTCTTTCTGTTTAACTTCACATCTTCAGGGCAACAAATTACAACCGCCATTCGATATAAATTGAGCTGCTGGTGCTGTTTGCTGTTTGTAAATAACTGTTATTATTTGTTTAATTTAGCAGACGCCTTTATCCAAGGTGACTTACACAGACTAGGGTGTGTGAACTACGCATCAGCTGCATAGTCACTCACAACAACGTCTCACCCGAAAGACGGAGCACAAGGAGGTTAAGTGACTTGCTCAAGGTCACACAGTGAGTGAGCTGGGATTTGAACCGGGGACCTCCTGGTTACAAGCCCTTTTTTTTTAACCACACAGCCTCCTATATGGGAGGTTAATGAGATGTTACACTAAATAATGGTAGTTGCACAAAACAAGTGTCACCATTGTGCTGCCTCAGCACATTGCTGAGTTACAAGAGGAGTGAAGCGATCCTGCTAAAGCACTGCTACACACAGAACTGAGGAGGAGGATCTGTCTGGACCTGCCTGGACCTTCTTTGCTTCCTTTAAATGATCAATTATCTGTAGAATCTGGATTAGCCTTAACAAGGCACTAATACATTTTCCCCAAAAGCAAGCTTAAGGATGCGGTAAATCAGATAAAATGGGAGAAATACTCACAGGGCTATAATAAATGTGTTTTTTTTGTTTGTTTTTTATAAATAATAATAATAATAATAATCTTATGTTAATGATAAAGAATGCATCCCACGATTTTTCTTCTTAAAACTTGACTTATTCCATTTTTTAAATTTTTTTTATTGAACACTGACTTCACAATGATTTAAAAGGTGCAAAGGTTTCTGTCGCCAAGTGCTCAAGTCTGTTTCACTGAACAGCACTTCCTGCTATCCAGCAGGGCGCACTGTCAGGATATCACATTGTCAGAGCACAGAGCTTAAGGACGAGAAGCCACATTGTGAGAACAAGGAGCGTTGGCCTTATGGCCAAGTCAAACAGATGGACATGGAAAGCTTGTTAATATATATATTAACATGTAAGCAACTCTCAAGAACCACCTGTTCTCTCTCGCTTTCCATGCTCTTGAAGCCTGATATCTGCTATTAGCTACTGTGTTGCTGCTACTATTATTATTATTTATTATTTATTTCTTAGCAGACGCCCTTATCCAGGGCGACTTACAATTGTTACAAGATATCACATTATTTTTACATACAATTACCCATTTTACAGTTGGGTTTTTACTGGAGCAATCTAGGTAAAGTACCTTGCTCAAGGGTACAACAGCAGTGTCCCCACTGGGGATTGAACCCACAACCCTCCGGTCAAGAGTCCAGAGCCCTAACCACTACTCCACACTGCTGCCTTCATGTACTTTAATGTATTCTGCATTGTTTTTTTGTTTTTTTCAAACTGTATATCATGTATTATGCATTTCTCTGTATTTAAAGTATTATGGATTTTCTTGTTGTTACTGCATCTTTAAAGCGCTTTGTGATGGTGGTCCACTATGAAAGGTGCTATATAAAATAAAGATTGATTGATTGATTGATTATGTAAGCATATTTATATACAAGTCACAACTGAGCAGAAAGTCTAACAATGAGGAGGGGTGCATGAATATATATATATATATATATATATATATATATATATATATATATATATATATATATATATATATATATCAAATGTTATCAAAGCTGCTGTTCAGACAGACAGTCTACAGTAACAGAAAAGGTGGCGTCTTTAGCTTTTTACGAGACAGCATTGGGGCAGTTGTAATCATAATTAGAGAGGGGGTGTATACTGTGGTTGCCTAATGTACTGTGCAATTCAGTAGAATTACAGGTAATACAAAGATCAATCAATGCAAATTGAACGGTATAGTACTGGCAACTGATTAACCATAACAAGCATCATATTACAACAGTTAAGGCTGTGTTAAAAAAAGGAATCTATAGCAGAAGAGCAATGTTCTGTAAGAAGATAACTGAAAAAACACCAAAACAAGAGTAGTATCTCATCTCTGTGTTACTGTCCAAACATAATCCCATTCAGTGGGCTTAATTTTAAATTGTGTAAATGCACCTGACTTCCTGGTGGCTGTGTGTTTCTGCACCTCATTCTGCCACTGAGCAGATCTAGTACAATGAATCTCATATCCATTGTTACGCTGACAAAGCAGCTCTCTTTAAACTGGGTATTAAGCCACTGGCTGTTTTTAGCATGCTTCATTCCAGATACCCAGAGGATTTTTTGGCACTGGAACTCGTTTTATGTTTTTGGTTTTAGATTTTTTTCACAATGCTATATGGCCATACTTTTTTGTATTGTACTGAATTACGAAGACATTTCAAACCATTTATTTTTCTATATTTGAGCATCTTTGATTGAGCAATGAACACATTTTTAAATGTCTGTTGAAAGGTGTAAACTGATTAGATGAGCATTTCAAGCACAGATTTACATACCATCTGGCACAGACTTGCATGCATACAATACTTTTTTTTTTTATTGCAGCAGTTGTAGGTCATAAAAACTGGAACACTAACCTGTGTTCTCAGGACTGCTCAAATTAGAATAGCACAGGTGGTCGCCCTGCTAGTGTACTGTAGTATGTGCATTAGCAGAGTCGCCTATTACAGTAAAGGCAATGGGCCTTGTTTTCCACTGTGCTGGAATCGAAAAGCATGACTAATTTAGTGAGATCAAAAACTGACACTTTTCAAACTTTTATATTTTCCTTGAATGACAGTGCATTCAAATGTATTCAAGTTCCAAAATCTATAAAAGTAGCCTAATTTAAGTGAAGGGCATTTGCAGTACACCTTAATCTTGTATCAATGTAATGCCAGTGTAGTACTGTTGAAAATCTAATTGTAATATTGTAATGCCCTGTGTATTAAAGTGTTACAAATGACAATGACATTCCCTCATTGTAAAAGTGTGACATCTCTTTTTAAAATAACAAAACAAAACAAAGCATACTGGTACAAAACCTATCCATGCATATTTTACAATTCAATGCATTTGTGTGTTTTGAATCACGTACATTTTTATCATTATTCGTCAACCTGATTAAGTAACACTAAATGTAGGTTACTATCACGTGCTCTTTCACCTGATAGTACCATTTGTATGGAGAATGATGACAGAAAATCACTGTTTTTCAAATTAAGTGTTCCTTTTTTTTTTTCTTTAGTAACATTAGACTGGTAAAATATACGTTTACAAATCCCAGGTGATCTCAACTAGACATTAAAAGACACAGGAGGGAACACAATACACTTCTAATGATGTGGGTAGACTTTGAAGGAATGTAATGCTACAGTAGAGGTCACTGAATGCCCAGGAAGTATGATCTGATGTTTACAGCCAGACTCAAGGTTTGTATATAGGCTCGGTAACTGACCTAATGGTGTGACCTGAAGCAAGCCACTTGACACTGTTATGCTTCAGTTTGGTTCTACTGACTGACTGAGAAGAAGCAGGATCCCATTGATGGAAATGAGACTGAGGGCTATCCCAACTAAAACACTGTACTGTTTATATAATAAGGGAGTTGTGAAAGCAGTAATGTGTGAAGCAGTATGGGGTTGAGTATATGAAATCATAGTCCATGTCCATTTGGTCTTGTCTGGATTAATCCAGTCAGCTCTTGTTTTCACTGATACCTACTGAAACATTTTACTCATAACTTGAAATATATAATAATAATAAAAAAAAAGGTTTTTCTAAACAGCGGCGGATCTAAATGCCGCCTTCATTTAAATCATTAAAATATAAACAGAAATAAACTAACATGCAGTGTTGGGTATTTGATTTTCATAATCTCAGACCCTTATTTATTTTAGTAATTATTTAAACAGTGGTGGCATTTAGATCCTGTTTAGATCAACTGAATATACCCCATTGTGGTACATACTGTACGTTATGGATTTTAATGGACTCTGGCGTATTTCCAATGTTTTAAGCTTAATGGCTATTCCATCTGGTTTGTACATTTGGGATGCTCCAGACTGCTGAATCAAATAGATTCTCCCATGATGCAGCAATAGAGTCTGGACAGCTGCCAGGCCAATGTTTTGTTTGCTGGCGGACGTATTCAACAAAAAAAATATAAAATCCCTTACTACCCTGATAATTCTACATGGGTAAGCAAATCCACAATCCCACTAAATCACTGTGATTGATAAAGTCACCAATTAGAGAGGAATTGGATTCCGTCTGCTCTCATCTGACCCCCCAACACTGAACCATATCTGGATCTGTAATAATAGGGGATCAGACTCTGGAAATCTTACAATGTGTGCCCGCTTAATTATATTACAAGTAGCAGCGCATCTAAATGTCTCCCTGAAACCCTTTACCTTTTCATTCACTTTGTATATGGTAGATCTATTGATTTATTGAGCCTCTCTCTTAACATCACAAAATACAACACAAAAATACCAAGAAAATGTACCATCTGTAGAGCAGATATATTTAAACATATATTCTGCTTCTAAGATACCAATAAAGCAAGCAATATGCATAATACAAAAGGAACAGCATTGCTGAAATAGATGAATACTAATATACTGAAATGTGCAAATGTTCCTGGTACAAGCTGAATTTGACAAAAAGGGTACCTATTCGTGAACAATAAAGTTTTGCTGGTTTTCTATGACAGAAGATTAACTAAATGTTTAATATCCCCAGGACAGATCTTGGAAGCTTTTTTTGTTGTTGTGTTATAACACTACTACAAAAATATGACTTACGAGAAGAAAAAAAAAAAAAAGTGTTTTGTTTTGTCTGTGGCAGGGTGGCTTAGTATTTCAAAAAACATAATAAATATTAATGGATTTCCTTTCTATTTTCTATTCAAAATGAATTATGACGTTAACATTATGGAATCGCTTCACATTATTACAGTAACCCCCAAACATTAATTTTTCATGAATGGGTTCAGAGTTATAATGAACAGACACAGTACCACAAATATAAACTAGAAACATTTATTTTCTTATGAACAAAGAATCCCCCATGTCTCAGTGTACGGTTAGGACTGAGACATAATTAAAAAAAACAAAAAATGATATGAACATAATTTAGATATTTTATTTAACATCATATAGTCAAAGAAACTACAAAAGGATATTGCAAAGGTCTACTGGAAGTCATGATAGTAATAAGGTATTTCATGTTAGATTTCGAAATGTCATATTTTTCCATTTTTGTCAGTTTTTCGTTAAGATGGAAAACAACAAAGTGGTATGTAAATCAATGATAACCAGGTTTCATGCAACTTTATGAAGCAAAATTAGTTAATTCTATACGGCCATAGCTGTAATGCATTTGTTCACTATACTATTCTCCGCGTACCTTCAGTATTTACTGTATATTCTATATCATTCTCTCTTCCCATCACTCAATTTCTTTCCTTCCCTCTCTGTATTTGGTGAACAAAAACTTAAGTCACTTTAAATATCCTGTTCTTTTAAGTTTTGTACACGTGGTATGCATTATCACAGTGTTTACAGTTTAAAAAGATGATTAATGTCTTGGACAGAGGGACCAAAAAGTTGCCAAAAAATAAGACTACTCTATTTTGTAGTGCAAGAGAAACACCACTTCAACAAATACCTTACTTGGATGAGCACTGTTTTTCCAAACCTTCTTATGGTTTGTTTTCCATAAAGGATGATCAGCCAAGCATATCTATATATGGTCCTGCAGATTTATGGAGCAGATTTACCACTTGGAAAGAATCAAATGTTTACTGCGCCTCTGAGACATGATGCCTCCTCTTGCATTTGTTATTTAGATTATCTGTTTTATTCTGCAATCCGAATTACACTTTCTCCTTAAAATATAAATCTACTTTATTTAGATGCCAGTAGGTTTACATCCTATCATGTAAGGAAGCCTACAGACATATAAAGCTGTAACATGGTTACTGTATTCACAACGCTGCAAAATACAGCAATTTCCCTTCTCAAATAAATTACTGGAATTACAGCAGTTGCTGTGGTGCAACACTGAGATTGTACACATTATACAGATTTGGGAACGTACAGGTTTATAAAGATTATATATATATATATATATATATATATATATATATATATATATATATATATATATATATATATATATATATATATATATAGTTAAATATGGATTGATTTTAATGCAACCAGTGTGTTATCGTAAAACACTCTTTCTGTTCACTGCATGCCATTATAAGCAATCTATAAAAAGGGGTTCTGCTATTTTCAGATGAAATCAGGTTAACTTCAATTTAATCAAAGTAAATGAGCTTCAATTTTACTCCTATGCAGAAAAATATATGAAAAGTTATTATCAGAGACAAGGACTGGGTGTAAGTGTGTTAACTTCAGAAATGTATTTTTATTTGGGATAATAATCATCCCAGGCATATATCTTGTAGATCATTTTCTCCTGCTTGTGACATGATGTACATTTCTCTTCATTTCCACTGAAGATTACAGATAAAATCCTTTGAATGGGTCAAAGCGGAGCAGAGGTGTTTTCAGCTAAACAATACAATACTATTAAGCCTTGTTTACTTAAGCAACATGCATCCTTTGCTAAGATAAGCCATCATTTAACTATTCTCTTGTGTTTAGTAAAGACATGCAGAAATCGCAGAAGTTCTGAAAATAAGAAAAAACAATTGAATAATATGACATTTTGAACCATTTTCTGATATTTCCAAGTGAAGTAAACCAATATTTTGATTTAACCTGTATTCTATATAATATTAAACTTGTTATGTTATAAAAGACTACTTTAGATGCCTAATGATCCATCCCCAGCTCATGTACTAGTATTGTCTACTTTTTCATTGATTGCATGGACAATTATCTGAAAGTATGATTGGAATTAAATTCAATATTCTTTCAAAGCACTATGATGGCTCCATTTTCACATTCATTGTGGCTAACTGGTGGCTTGCATGTGATTTTAGAAGCAAACTACTACATCCACATATTAGCTTAACTCATTGCGTTGACCTAATCACTCAAAGTCTTGAGGGTTTTTTTTCCCCTGATGAATTCTTCCAGAGGGTAAACTATCACTCAGCCTTGGTTGAACTCTGACAGCTACAGAAGAAGCCTCATCTCAACTGAGGCAAGATCCTGGGTTGTATTATTCTAAGATTGCCATCACTTAAATACATAAATTATCCTTCAAAAGAGCTGTTATGTATTTTAATTATAAAGTTGTTGTCCATAGGTTGAAGGCAATTACTTTCTTGTGTGATTTCAACGAGTGCTACCTTCATTGTACTGTCAATAAGCACAAATGCATTTCAGTATGTGTCCAGCCCATACAGTCTGCTAATGTTACCCCCACATACCCATACAACCAAATTCTGCCAGTGACAACAATATCCATTCTAAAATTCCCTTCCGAAAGCCAGTGCTCAAGATGTATCAATTTCTAAATCAGTCAATCAATCAAGTAGGTCAACACCTATATATATATATATATATATATATATATATATAAAAGAATTATATATATATATATATATATATATATATATATATATATATACATAATACACATATACATATACACACATATACACAGTGCTCCCTCTCTAAAAGGCTCTCGGTTATAACATGCCTCGGATATAACGCTCCTACAGCATTTCCAATTCCCTATACTAGTGAGTCATGCAATATTTCTGTAGTAAATATAGTACTGGTGCTGTTGAAACTGTAAACAACTTCTCAGTTTAACTTCCGTTTCTGTCTCTCCCTTTTGATACAGTTTCTGAAGAGAAAAGCTGCGCTTGCACTTTATAACACAGACATCTTATTCTGCATCCATTTTACAACTAAATAAATATTAGGCCTATTATGTGGTTATCTTTCATAATGTATTGACTTTTTTGCTGTGAGAGGAGCTGTGGCTTTCTCCGGGAGATGAGACTGTCATTTAGCCAGGCTATTTATAGTTTAAAAAACGCAAATTAAAATGATCCATGAGTGGGAATGTTACCTTTTTTTTTTTTTTTTTTGTAGAAAATATAGTGTTGATTACATGGTGCTTTATGCATGGTTAATTCACGTGAAGTTATATTTTTGCTTCACTATATGTGCATTATAGAGAGGGAGTTACTTTATTCTGTATTTTAGTCAGATGTGTGTTATGTGTCCCGCGGTGCCCCTCCCCCCCTCCCCCGTTTATAACACTCTTCAGTTCATAACGCTCATAGTGTCTGTCATAGCACTGTGTAATTATATTATATATATATATATATATATATATATATATATATATATATATATATATATATATATATATATATATATATATATTCTGAGGCGCAAGACCATTTAGCTAGTAATTGAAGTCTGATGAATAGTATAAAAGTAGCCTTTAATTTGCATGTTCCGCACCATTGAAGACTAGGCTTTATAGTCTGAGCTCTGAAAGCATTTGATCTTCAGTGCATTACAAGATGCTGCTTCTAGGTTCAGTATAGGCAAGCTCAAGTTTGAAGAAACTGAAATTCCTGTAGTATTCCACATATTCTGCAGTCGTGCAGATTAGTTGCAGATTGCACTGGAATGCCTTTATGATTTCACAGTCATGAGAAGCCTTTTATAACTTATGGGCCCATTGAATGCCTGATTCTGTTACCCAGGCTTCAGTGACGCTTTCCATCCCAAAACAAACCTGCTACCAAACGAAACTGCCACGCATAACGCAAGTGATTCATTGTATGCCACAAATGTCTTCTTCCTGGACACACATTTATTTCACTGCCTTTTTGTCAATAGGCTAATCAATGTGGTTACACTAGATTCTGTTTAAGATCATGATGTCAAATCTTAATATCCAGATACAATTGTCATGGATCTCCAGAATTTATTTAATGATTCATATCACAGTTGTTAATTGTCAATGTTAATGTGGTATGCAGTCAGAACAATCACTGATCTGTAAAGACTAACCATAGAATTCAATCTGAATGATGGCATTGCTGTACTTACAGCAGCTTTTCCCACATACAAGACAAATAAGATCTCTTATAAAGATAACAGATGGTTTCAGCCATTTAAAGCAAAAACATAATACCATGTTTTCAAGCAGTACAAGTTCAAGCCTGGCTACTCGACCAGAACCAGACAGGACCCGACTATATGTTGGGTTTGGGTCGGGTCGGGTGTATATTCTGTGTCAAGCACTCGTGCTCGGTTCGGGTCGGGCCGGCTCAGTATTTTATAAATAAATGCATTATTACATTTTATCGAGTGTTTTTTTTCCTCTTGCAAATGCCTCCTAAAATTACTTCTGACTGAGAATCATACATCCCAAGTGAGCAAAGCGTAAAGCATGAAGCGTGAAGTGAGAGGCGTCTCTGCATTCTTATGTTTATGCTGTAAAAATACAGCCAAAAAGTGATTCTACATTATTAAGTATGGAGGCTGTTGATATAAAAAGAAAGCTGTCTACTGGAGAATGTTTAGCAGTGGAAAGTTCTGTCGCTGGAAATGGTAAATATTCTATTTGTAAACATTTTGACGTTGTTGTTTTCCGCGATAGTAAAAGTTGGATTTGTACCTGCCAGTGAAAACTGGCAAACTTTTACTTAAATATGACAGCAAAAAGAAGGGAAATTTGCAGCGTCACACTGAAAAAGGACCTACTCGCCCTGCAGCAGGGCCAAGTCTGTCGTACATGGTAATTCCGTGGTTTGAGAAACTTAAATGACATTGTTTTCACCAGTTTTGGCGTCCTCCAGTGGAAATGTTGTTGTTAAAACTGTTTTTTAGCTAGGTTTATTATTATTATTATTATTATTATTTATTTCTTAGCTGACGCCCTATCCAGGGCGACTTACAATTGTTACAAGATATCGCATTATTTTTACATACAATTATCCATTTATACAGTTGGGGTTTTACTGAAGCAAAGTACCTTGCTCAAGGATACAGCAGCAGTGTCCCCATCGGGGATTGAACCCACGACCCTCCGGTCAAGAGTATCTGAGACTACCAAGTAAAATGTTCATCTAACTGGATGCTTCGCTGAGAGTATTTCTTTGCGTAATTTGCGTTTTGACTCTAAATATGCTTTCTTTATTTCAATAGCATGTTTGATATTATTTATGGTGATATTGGGGTCGTGTCGGGTATGAAAAAAATTAAAAGGTCTCGGGCTCGGGTCGGGTTCAGACTGGCCGTGATCGGGTCGGGTTTTATTTTTATACCCGAGCTGACCTTTAGTACAAGTCTCCTTGTGTAAAAAAAAGCTACCTGTGACCCATGACTTAGAGTCAGGCTGCACTCTGCAATGGTAGGTGAGAAATGCTGTCTATGTACAGTAACAGGCTGTGACAGGGAAGTAAAACTGTTCCTTTCCAAAATTATTTGACTGAATGAAGCCCCTGAATACACAATGGGAGGTGGAGAGCAGGTTGAGTCAATTTTAAGGTAAACTTCACAGGATCAAAAGTAGTGACCACTGTAAAAATCCCTTTGCATGTGCATAATCTCCAGGAAAGGTTCATTGTAGTCTTGTGTTATGTGGACACAGCATACTGTTTCCATAGACCGTGGTACTGAATAAAGTTATGTAAACTGGCCATGTAACTATAAAATGTTTACTACAAGTTTAGCTTCCTCCCCCATTCATTGTACAACAGACTTTCCATAGAAAATTGGGTTGAAAAAGATGCTCACAGACATTGAAAGCTTAAAGAGTAAGTAGCGGGGTTCCGAAAAATATTGTGTTAGATGTCCCCAAGTGTTACTATAACTGTTTAAATAATGTACTTGTTATTTTTATTTTCATTGTTAACATCTTGACAACGTTTTAACACTTATACAACTTATAAAGTCTGTTTCAAAGCTCTTTTCAAAATGTCTGCTCTAGTGCACTGATAGTGTAAGGATTATTGCCCACATTTTCAAACATGTAAAACACAGAAATAACGATCCACGATGTGGTACAGAACAGAAAAGCCAGAACAAACATTTTTTTTTTTTAAAAAATTTTTATTCTTTTTTTTTTTTAAATCGCTCATCCTGTAGTGATTTAGAAGACAGATCTCAAACATAAGTGCATTAGAGCGGACATTTTGAAAAGAGCTTTGAAACAGACTAAAGTTATACGTGTAAAAAAGTTGTCATGATGTTAACAATGAAAATAAATAATTACAGGTACATTACTTAAACAGTTGTAGCAATACGTGGGGACGTATAACGCTATATTTTTCAGACCCAGCCACTTACTCTTTGTGGTAATTAGCACATGTATAACAAATACAGTTCCAGTGTGTCACTTTTACTGACCGTTGGCTCTTATACCATGGTTTCAAATCCAATTCAAACAGAATTCAACAGTTAAATGTACTGTCCATAAGTTCATGGCTTTTATTTAAAGAATGTATCTCTTTTTTACTAGTATAAAGTCTAATAATACCACAGACAACAGGCACAGATAGAATAAAATCCACTTTTAATAAAATATTTAGCAATACTAATCTTTTTTGGAAGCCAAGCAAGACTTATTTCCTTACAATATACAATGAGAATTTTTTTTTTTTAAGAAGTCAGATTTATTTGAAAAATTGACTTCACTATACTCTAATTGAAATTCAGAAATTTACTAAAATCATATACAGTAGCCTCCACGTATAGGAACACCTCCTAAGAGAACACTTCGCCTAAGGGAACACCATTGTGGTGAAACAGATTTTTCCCATGGTAAATGCTCTGGCTAAAGGAACAGGAACTTTGTTTAAAGAACACCTTCTTGGCACAGATAGCAATTCATTCACAACGGATGCACCACTGTTTTGTAATCTGGTAACCCACCATCATCAAACTTAAATTAAAATGGTTTATTCAGTCTTTTCAAAAGTGACTTGTCATCGCGAGAGTGTATTGAGGCACACTGACTGGTTTATTAAATCTTTCCAGAACTGTAACAAACTTATCAACAGGGATTCCTTAAATTTATCTTCGTCAACTTCCCTGTACATGCCTTAATATTATTATTATTATTATTTATTTCTTAGCAGACGCCCTTATCCAGGGCGACTTACAATTGTTACAAGGTATCACATTATACATTATTTCACATTATACAGATATCACATTATTTTTAACATACAATTACCCATTTATACAGTTGGGTTTTTACTGGAGCAATCTAGGTAAAGTACCTTGCTCAAGGGTACAACAGCAGTGTCCCCCACTGGGGATTGAACCCACAACCCTCCGGTCAAGAGTCCAGAGCCCTAACCACTACTCCACACTGCTGCCCTTGATATCCAATCCACAAGAATTTCAATCAATACCTCAGTGCATAACGCTGGAAGTGGACAGTTGGCGAGTTTACAAATACTTAAATGTGGACAGTCTTTCACAAAAAATGGTTAAATAACATTTTGGGGGTATTTGGGAGATGCTGTATAACATTTTTAATTGGGACATTTTCTGCATTTTTTATATTAAAAATAAATGTGAGGGAAAAAATATGGAAAATAAAGGCCTGCTTTTTGTTCAGAGATACAAATACTGCCACTGTTTCTCTTGCTACAAAAAATTGAAAATTGTTCGAGCTCTTGAAAATAAAAAACTGAATCACACACAATTTGGTGTTCACCATTCTGTTAAATAACATGCATGTCTTGTATATTGCTGCTGCATTTTTTAACGTGTGAAGGGTTGCTGTGTTAATTTAGTTTGACAGTTAGTTTAGTAACGTTAGTTTGTCTGTTACTTTATTAACACGCACTTGGATACTGCTTTTCTTTGACTTTACTTATTCAGTTAATTTCATACGTTGACGCATGTTCGTCATGACAGTAATACATGTTTGTTTATTTACTGAAAATAGGTGTACAGTGAAAATAGGTGTACAACAGAGCAGGTTTGCAAGTTGTTAAGCAGTGTTACTAAATTCCAGAATTATACAGCATTAAAATAACACTGTCTGCATTTTTTATAAGAAAAACTCAACAAGATGTAGGAGAGACACTTCCAGGCACACATGTGCACTGCTACTGGATGACAGTACGTGTTCAGGATAAATTGATTCCTGCTTGCTTAAAGTCCCCCCACCCCAAAAGGCTTGACAAGCTGAATGACTGCACTGACATCCTTAATATCTCTTATCACTCTGTGGTGATATAAAACTTAATTTAAAAAAAAAAAAAGCCAACTGAACCTGAAATTCCAATATATTATCTCTGTTAAATGGTACAGCAGTGAATCAACTAATATAAGATGTTAAGCTTTAAAAAAAAAAAATACAGCAGACACATTTTCTTATGCTTGGCAAGCGGCTTAATAATGCTAAGGGAGCGAATGTAGTTTAATTAAGTGTGGCTTCCAGTGTCTGTAACTCTGGGGTAAAAGAGTTCAGTGAAATAGGGGAGAATGATAAAAAAAAGAATGTTAACCGTGCTTTGTAAGCTGCAATGAACAACCATGTTAAAAGAGCAACCGATGTTTCTGTGGTTTTATTCCATGTTTTAAAGAGAACATCTGTCAATATTGATTATATGGATGGCTGGAGTGTTTCATGAAGATGTATCCCCAAATACACTGATCTTTTTTTAGCATTATATTTACAAAATATAGTAGCCTTAAATCCATACTACATTTTTTTCTTTTTTTTTTAAGAGGCTGGGTTCACTCCCCATACTAAACTTACTGCAACTAGAGACCTGGGTTTAAATCCATGTCAAGACACATGTGAATGAGTTTGGGGATTTCAGCTTTGTGACCTTCTCTGCTTATAGGGGGCCCTTCATTTTGGGTGAAGTTTGTAAACTACATGATTGTAATGTAGTTGGCTTTCATAGGCAATGCAATTCAAAAGCACCAAATAATAATAAAAAAAGATTATATATATATATATATATATATATATATATATATATATATATGAAATGGACATTATTATACATAAAAAAATAACAAATATGCTTAGTGCAACATCAACTGTTGATGGCCTGGCTTGCTGAATGGAAGTGTGGCGTTTTTGTGGTACAGTATGTATTTACAACTGCAGTAATACTTCCTCTGGTCTGCACGGGTGTATACACAATGCTATCAACATTCCCTGGATGGACCACTCGCTCCCCTGATTTAGCAACAACAGGATGCAATTAATAATAATATTGCATACAAAACTTCTGGACAGGCACATCACTTCTCTTGCATGCCAAATAAAATACGAGTTGGTATAGTTTTACAGACCATAGATTAACGATACAAAGATGAATACATGGTCATCTTTCATTGTAGTCTTCTGAAGAAAAAAAATAAATCTGTGGACATACAGACGTGCTCAAATTTGTTGGTACCCCTCCACAAAAAACGAAGAATGCACAATTTTCTCTGAAATAACTTGAAACTGACAAAAGTAATTGGCATCCGCCATTGTTTATTCCATATTTAATAGAAATCAGACTGCTTTTGATTTTTTTATTCAACATAATATTGTAAATAATAAAACAAATGAAAATGGCATGGACAAAAATGATGGGACCGCTAACCTAATATTTTGTTGCACAACCTTCAGAGGCAATCACTGCAATCAAATGTTTTCTGTAGCTCTCAATGAGATTTCTGCACCTGTTAACAGGGAGTTTGGCCCACTCTTCCTGAGCAAACTGCTCCAGCTGTCTCAGGTTCGATGGATGCCTTCTCCAGACTGCAAGTTTCAGCTCTTTCCATAGATGTTCGATAGGATTCAGATCAGGACTCATAGAAGGCCACTTCAGAATAGTCCAATGTTTTGTTAGTATCCATTCTTGGGTGCTTTTAGCTGTGTGTTTTGGGTCATTATCCTGTTGGAGGACCCATGACCTGCGACTGAGACAGAGCACGTCTGTATGTGGTAAGTGTGGCTGTAGTGATGATGTCAGACCCGGAACAGAAACACACAGAATGATGAGTGAATTGTGAATTGCGCTGATGCACCGGTTTATTGTAAAATAAAAAGATTTAACAAGACAAAAAACACTTTGTAAAACAAAATGGCATGGTGGCCAAAACAGACAGACAACAAAACAATAACAAGTAGTATGCTGGTTGCAAAACCAGCATACGTAGCAATTGTTATTTTAATTCTTTTTAGTTTTTACTCTCCTCTCCACACCCGTTCTCCACTCCCGAACACACAACCCAGAGTGAGTGAAAATGACTCTTTTTTTATGAAGCTGTGCCAAGACTCGATTGCTAATCAATCATTCAATTGGAATCTCGGTACATCTGCACATGAACTTCTTGTGCTCCCTGTGCTTCTATCCTAATACCCACTTTAATCTGCACGTGGAGTGATTGTGCATTTCCCCGTTCCTAAATACAAATCCTACATTTTAACATCACCTGTGCTACATAACCCACACTCTGTGCACCACTACAATAATACATATAACAGACAACATTAACACGCCACATACGACATATAAACATATAATACACACAGGGGCGGGGCACACTGCCACAACATGGAAGTCTTGGAACAGATTTTTCCTCGGTGAAGTTCTGACACTGGGCCTTATTTTTGTATCTCTTTACTCAAAATCCTCAGAGGAAAAACAGAACTAATGTAAAAGTACAATTAAATAGATTTTACTTGGATGCCAAACAAACGGTCAATTCCTCAAGTATAAGACTGCTGTGGAAGATATACAGCACCTTGTTCTTGATGCCTCTTTTATTTATTTTTCAAACTAAAGAATTGGACTTCATTTTCAAACACCATTGGTGGAGTAATTAATGGAGAGGCCAGTTTTCCATTTACCTTTGGGACCCATGGATTATATGTGTTTTACATTATATAACTCATTAGTGGGCTGTGAGATCAATTAACAGAGAATGTTCCTTAAAAAACAAATAAACAACAATGTGACTGGGATTTGTTTCGATAGTTCAGAAGCAACCCATAAACCTAGGGTAGCTCTTTCAATTAGTTGAACAGCAGTCATGCATAAATGGGAACCTTCTCAAACTAGGGTCATCATAGTTTTATTAATTACCCAATAATTGAAAATTGATTGCAATAAATCAGTTTAGGAAGAAGTGAGCTGGCTGCACCCTTAGGGCCAAACGTTAAGATTGGGAATAAATGCAATACCTTTTCCAGGCTGTACAATGAAAGCACTCCTGCAATTAATTTCTGTCTGCATGATTAATGGGTTTTATATAGAGTGCTGTTGATAAGAAGGGTCACCTGAATCAAGGGCTAGTCTGACTTACTCAATCTTAAATACAAGTCTCATGCATCATTGTAAGTGATGGCGCTACTTGCAATGGTGCTAATTAAACACAAAGGGTTAGGCAGATGTAGGCTCAGGCCTGACTCAAGTGAATTACCAACTGTATTTAATACAAACACCTCTCTTCAGGCCATGTCAGGAATCAATAATTGCAATAATAACAAAATTAAAACTGCGGGTACATGCTGCCTTTTCTGATATATTGTTTTTGCTAACAGGCATAATGTACTACTATTTTTCTTGGATAAGGACTCAAGTAGTCTAAACTTCCTTAAACAGTTTTTCCTATTACTTTAGGTCTTCCACTGGCACATACACAGCTAACTACAGCATTAGACCACTGATACATCAACAGTGTGGTTGTGAAATGGCATTGCTGACAATCAGAACAAGTAATAATTTTGAGTACTGAAGTTTCATTTGTGAAACTATAAAATCTGAGCAATATATATATATATATATATATATATATATATATATATATATATTTTATATCACTTTTGAATGCCCAGCTTTGCCTCACCATAGCAACCTACTAAAGGACTGCAGATCAATGGTTGAACTCTGTCCCTGCTGTCAATCTTGTTTTCCCTGTTTTTCCAGAGCAAAGGATGTTATCAAGCTACTGGATGCTGGAGGGAGGGTCCCTGTCCGGGTAATTTCCACCAGGACTCTGGTCCCCGATGGGTCATATGGCTAACTAGCCCCAGCTCACTATGCAGGACAGCAAATATGTAGGACACCAATACCTGCTCTTTGTGGGAACCCAGGCAAGACTAGCCCCTTGCCGCAAGCAGATTTTGAACGATGCGTGCATGCCTCACAGTGCACTGCTTTTTACTAGATGAGCCTCAGGGGACACTGAGCAGTAGTTGTGGTACCTTGTCAAAATTCTTTATCACATCTGGTAAAAAAAATAAGTCAATCACATTTTCTCCCCGTTTCAAAAAAGTGCAGGACTATCTGGAATTACTGTAAAGCTTGCAAACTGTGTTTTGCTTAACCTTAAGTATAAGACCAGATGAAAATACCAATATATGAAAATACATGTTTTCTATAACTTGTGTTTTTTTTCTTCTCAAAACTGTGTAGTAAGTCCTATATAGAATTACTTTGCTAGCTACATTAGGTACTGTACAGTGTATATACGAATGCACTGGCCTAGAATAATATTAAAATAATTTTCTTGTTATTGTACCATTTTTTCTTTTTTCCTAACTGATTGCACATTGGATAAATGCCATAAAATGGTTTCATGAAAAAAAAAGTTTAGAAAAGTTAAATCAGTTTGTTGTTATTGTTCTGAAATGGAAAGTTGAATGAATGGAAAAAAACAAAAAAACTTTTCCTTATTGGTCTAGTAGTAGGCACATTGTTATCCAGGTTTACAAATGTTTTAACATAGTCATTTTCTGGATTTTTCAGAACATTATTGTTAGTGCTTCAAAATACCTTAAATGTCTTAAAATAGTGTGCAAATGATGTGTAAAATACAGTGAGATGATTTCCTAACGCACAGAGCAAATATCTGATATGCAAATTGCTTTTAACTGTTTAACTGTGAAAATGATAGGACTATGATAAGACCAGTTAAAGTGAAAGGATTCTTAGTGTATGGTGCAAAGCAAGAACACATACTAGAGCAGTAGTGTCAGGGATCATTACACCATATCAAGACACGTATTGTTTGGGTGTCAACATTTTTGTACTACCGTATATGTTATAAGGGATGTTACATTATCGCTACAGCTACTATAATGTGCCTTATTTCAATACTTAATAATGCCACATAGTTATAGTCACTCAACTTGTGAACAATCTGAAGTAACTGGACTCTGAAGTAATTGTTGCAGTTAGACAAAGGCTGGTGACATGCAGAATATTCAATGCAATGGCACACCATTTTTATAGCAGGGCCCCACTGTAAACTATATCTAAAAAAAGCCTGGCTGTATTCCCATTATTACTGTGGTAGAGATTTATACACCCTGTATAAATATGGATTCAATAAATAAATACAATCTGAAGTTTGCATTGAGAAAATAGGAAGATCCATGGGTGTCCTAATGAAAGAACAATAGTCAGAAGTCCAGAAGGGAAGTATAGGCGGGTCAGTTATTGCTGAGTGTTGTAGTTCTTACAGGCCCAGTCCCACGCCACTATCAAAAAGGCATTGTTCCAAATACAGTGCTTGGCATAGCTTGCATAAAGCTGTTCACACAAAGTTTAGAACATTGAATTGGTTAACAACTTATTGGCTTGAAGCTACAAACTAAAATTAAATACTATAAAAATATGTTTTTACAGTTGTTTGAGGGCGAAATGATCAGTATAATGTAATTAAACAACTGAAAACAATGAGACTTGTTGGATATACTTTATGCAGTGTGATTCCTAAACAAATGAACACATTTTATACACATATGTAGGATTTTTTAAATATATATATATTTTTTTTATAGTCGCCATTTCAGATTAATTTTTTATGGTAAAACAGTAAGAAACTGTCATGAAGAAAAACATTTTGGAAAATGCCTTTACAGTCACAATCTCAAACATTATTCGACTTCAGTGTAGCTGACTTTTATGATTTACTGTTTAAAGTTATGGATGGATACATTCCCTGTTCACATCATTTATTTATTTATTTATTTTGTACATTGGTTGCTGAAATTAAGCAGGCCAGATTGATCTATTACCAGCCACCAGCAATGCTAGTGATCTGAAACAAACTGGAATTCCTTTGTGGGACACATTTTTATGGCAGAATAGTGTTCTAGTTCTCTCTTTTTTATTTTGTGCATACCTCCCTGTCATGCTTCAATGTGTCCTGCCACACAAATGTTTCATTCTGAAATTACTTGTCAGTACATTTTACATGCTGCACTGTCTAAGTTTAAGGACCACTTCATTCATTTTCTTTCTTTTTTTTTCCCCCAATTCACTCTGTGGAAAAACTTTGTGGAATAAAAATCCATGTTGTCATCCATGTTTCTCTAAAACTTTAGTTTTTCAACCCAAAACACCCAAAAGGTCAAATACTTTATACTTTGGTAAAAAACTGGGTTTTTTTGTGGAGTACACCTTTGAATGGACTTCAGGGCTCAAACACGTGTCTTTGGGACTGTAAACTGGGTACGTTCATTTGTATTTTTGTTATTATTTAAATGTATTTTGTTTGTGCTGTTTTGGGTTGGCAGAGAATGGTTAATTGCCTCCCCTGCCAAAGAAATACGCGTGTAGAACGTGCCTGAGCTAGATTGAATGATTGACAAGCAATTGAGCTCAGGCACAGCTGTATAAAAGAGGCAGCACCCTTTCAGTTAAGAGAGAGTGATGGTGAGAATTGATGTTGGTGAAGGTGAAGGTGAAGGTGAGGGTGAGGGTGAGGGTTTTGTGTGATGTGCTAAAAATATATGAAGAAATATTGTTGTGTGTGAAAGTGGTGGTTCAGTCTAAAGTTGCAGTATTTTAAAAGTATATATTTTTGTTTAAACTGTTTGTTTGGCCCTTGTGCCTGTTTGCGTTTTGTCCATGTTATTTTGTTTACTTTGGAATTAAAAGAATGCATTGGCGCATTTAACTTCTTGGTCTTTAAACTTGGGATTGATTTAGATTCAGGGATAACTTAAATTTAAATAAATTTCAGAGTATATTTGGTGTATTTTTTTTATGTATGAAAACCGGACTATTAAATGCTTTAGCCATGTTATCAATTGAAAAATACATGATGGCTGACATTTCTCACTTTAATAATAAAGTAATCAAAAAATATGCCACAATAAGACATCGCAGAGCAAACTTTTTGTATCGCTTCCAACAAGAAACAGATCCACTGGACAGTGCTTCTACCACCAAGGTTAGCCCCCGTCATCCTTTCCACTAGGCCCCACACCCACACCCTAAAATGCTCCTTCCTGTTAAGTTACTTTATAGTGCTGCAGGGATCTCTAATTCAGGGCAATTCCATATTCAAATTGGGTAGAATCAGTTGGAATGAAACCCAGAAGACACATGGGGACCCCAGGACCAGGGTTGGGAAGCCCTGAGTTAAGCCGTCATATAAAAATGTCTATACACTTGTGGAGCCTGAAAATGTCCAACAGAACGAACGCTGACCATAAATGCATCATAAAGAAGTTTCTGGAATGTGCCTGTTAACAGAGACATTCCTGCACTCAGGGGTTTGAAATCTACAGGATACACAGATGTACCATGAGCAGCAGTACTTCTTTTTAGTTGCCCAATATTTCGTTTTTGTTTTTAACAATTAACATGATCCAGAACACATTAATTTAAACAAAAGTCAAGACAAAGTATAGTGCTGTTTATAATACCTTGCAGTACATTAGGAATACACAGAGAATGATAATGCCAGTTGCACTGACATGCTTGACCTCTTGAGTTGTTGCTCAACTTTAAGCAGAATTTAACTAATCTATTTTACATATTGTTTGCAACACAACAGCCATTTAAAAAATAATACAATAGTACTGGGTTATCTGAATATTATTGACAATGTATCAAATTACTGGGATGATCGGATAATCCACAGTTATTTATTTCTATCACTGGATTATTTCTGTATTTTTGTACTTTACGTTGCGTAAATAAGGTAAACGTATTTTTTTTAAGCAACAAAAATGTCTGATTATGCCACGTGTTGCTGCAGACAAAAAAAATAATACTTTTAAAAATGTACAACTCAGATTGTTTATTGCACAGTAAAATAAACTACTTCTTACTAAATTAAAATTTCTTACTAAATTAAAACTTCTTACTAAATTAAAAGCCCTTAGAAAGTTTCGCTATAATTGAACAAGCATATTTCAAAAAAAGTCAAAGCAGATTACTTTATAACATAGCAGCATAGAATCAAGTTATCTTGTTACAACTTTGGAGGTGTAACTTTGTAAAAAAAAAAAAAAAAAAAACTTTTGGCAAATCAGCAAGGGCCTCTACTTGAAAAGCTCAACAACATCACCAGTGTGATGAATCCTGGTTTAATCCTGAGCTACAAATTAAATGTTGACAGCAAGTAATCCAGTGGTTGCTGATCACTTAGATATACTGTATATGCCAGATGATGAGAAAGATAGCTAGAACTTGCAGTGAAAGATGATACAGGAAGTGACATCATTTAATGTTCCATGGAGGGGCAGTGGAGAGCTGGAAAACTCCACTTAAGCATCACATACAGTTTGTGGATGTTTTTAAAAGTAACTTTGAAGCAAAATGCCAATAAAAGTATTACAACGGCCAAGATAAACTGTAAAAGGTTTGGCAGTCGCAAAGAAAACGATACATGATACTGCAGTAGTTTAATCAAACTATACCAGTTTCCGTAGCACCATGAGAGAAATTCCTGACAGTTTTACAGCATGATCAGCTGAAAATCAGCGTGTTCCAAAAGTATTTGAGAATGCAGAGAAAGAAAGAATAATCATGATGACAGGCTAATGGAAGCAACCAAGGACATTCAATCTCCTGAATTACTCAAATATATTATTACTACTGGACCAGGCACTCCCTATGTTACAGGTATGAAAGGCCAGCCTCAAGCACTGTGCCACTTAGATTCACAAACCTGCACCTTTATGAGCAGAACATTCATACTATAGGAAATCTGAAAGAAAGACTTAAAAAAAAAAAACAACACAAAGCTTACAACTTACAAAACAAGTTATGTTCTGGCACTGTGTCCTTTATTCATCCCCATTGCCTGATTTAATGAGATTATTGAGTATTACTACAGTAATCCCTGTGCCTTATGTGGAGATGTGCGAAAACACTCCAGTGATTGAATGCGCTCAGCTACTGCAGAGATTAGCTGCAAGTAATTGCAAATGCTGGCTTTTTTTGAGGGGTCATATGATCGCTCAATTGGTCCATGGCTCGGAATTTTCAATTATAAAAGTAAAATCTTGTGGTTAATAGGTAAACAGATGTATAAACTGCTGGTCATTTTCAGCCATGATTGTTAGCTACAGTATCCCTCCAGAACAGTTCAAACAGCTTGTGCATTTAATAAAGGCAGAAGGTACATAAACTGCAGGATGAGTATTTCACACCTGTTCACTGTATAGTAATATTTCTAATAAAAAATCTAATTTGATTTAATTTATCCATGCCTATCCAGACTTTAAAAAGCTCAGTACTGTACATGACGGAATTCATAACATCCATTGTTTTGGGTTCATTGACAACCGTGGCACACCAGATTTCAATTGAAGTCAGAATACCTTCATTTAAATTAAAATATTGACTCGCTTTCCATGAAACATGTTTCCAAAGAAACATTCAAATTGAACAGTCATACATTTATTATTAGTTGTATAAGTGCTACAGCTAAAAAAAAAAACTAAAAAAAACACAGCACATACACACTTCTGTAATTCTCCAGTTAAGGCAACTCTCTCAAATAAATGTCAAACAAAAGTAAAAATTCTATTGCTGACATAATAATGGTGTCTGCAGATCTCCTAAGTAGATGATTTTTTGGTGATAACTCAAATTATTTTCTTCCCTAAAGGATCAATTAAAACATAGTTTAGATCAGTCTTTACATAGGCAAGATATTGTACTTATTATTTTAACATATTTCTTTTTAGAAAGCAGTGTGTTTTTTGTCTATTAATTCTTATCAGTAAATAATGTTCATATTGTTTTTTTGTTTTTTTTATATATAAAGAAAGGATTTTGATAAAGATTTCAATTCCCAAAACAGTTCACTTTAACTCTGGTCTACTGATTTCAAACTTAATTTCTCCCTTACACTTGAATGAGCTGCTCTTCCACCTTGCACACATATTTGTGCTGAAGAAATAAAGTCGCTTTATTTCATTGCATCCCGGGCAGTGAAGGGAGTGAAGATGTCGATTGACAAACAGAAAATGTTAATGTGCAGGAGACATGTTAGTAAATTCAGAGCATGGAACACTTTCACTTTTTAATGTTCTGACTCGAACATTTACTAGGCCTGCTGCCAGATTCAGTTCACAGCATTGGAACCATTCACTACTACATAAATGACTTCATGAAAATACCAGGCCATGCAAGTTTCACTGTGTTTGGGAGTGCAGATCAGACCAACAAGTGGCTGAAAGTGGCTTGCCCTTAGTCTTGACTGGTATACAGGGGTGTAGTGCTGGGGGGCCCTCGGGCTCTTGGGCAGGGAGAGCACCGTTTCCATGCATCATGTGTAGAATATTGAACTGTTTTGCTCCTATTAATATATGGAGATATACATGTGTACAATCCAAAATTTTAAGCAAAGAATACAATAACTGTAAGAATTCCCCGAGAGATGAATAATGAAAAAAGTTTTAATATAGCATGCCTGGTCTGGAACAACAGGTGTGAATAATGTAGAGAGATGAAGGGAACCTGTATTAACGCTGTGCTGAGGTGTCAGCATTTTACAATTAGATGTAATAATTGGAACAGTTCTTATTTTTAGACCCATATATAAGAAATAATGTAGATACAATAAGCTAAACATTTATTTAAAAGACAAACAAATAAAGGGTACCTGTGGCCTTACACATCTTTTTTTGCAAACGGATGCACTTCAAAACCTCAGTCTCATTTGCTCTGAAGATAATAGCGAACCCCTCACTTCTAAATATAGCACTAAACCACTGCTGGTATATAAGGTGGACATTCATTTTCCCGACAGTGATTAGAACATACTTAAATAATCTTTTAATCTGAGATTTATTATGAGGCAACAGACTTCTGTTTCACAGTACCTCAATTCCACTCAGCCCCTCAGTTGTTACAAGTAGTCCCACAAATGAGACCTGAGGGCAAGGGATTTTATAGGCTTGAGGGGGTCTATAGGAAAACAATTTATCAGCAACAATTTATCTAAATGCCTCATCCCCAAGGGAAAAACAGCATTCTGATTTCTGACTGTAGCCGGGAAACCCTGCACTTCCTGCATGTAAGAGCACTGCTTAAAATCAGACAAGCTGTAAAGCAGATACCATGGGCTCAATACTCAGTCATTTACTGTGCTTCCATTGATAACAAGTGGATTCTGTATCCCCTCTGGCAGGAAGAGCAATGGGAAGAAAATGGAGCTGATTGGCTGTTGCCACTTATCTTGGCCACTGTCCTCTGCCCTCTGTTTCATTGGCGCAGTTAAAATGGCATTGTTCCTGGAAGCTGAGAGAGGATTTTCTTGCCCAGGGTGAAGGTTTAATAAATGGTTTGGTAATCACTATTCTTCCCCATGAGGCAACCTTAGAGTAGAAGCAGCTAATCACTGGCACCCTGAAACGTGTAAAATATCAACTAAACAGTTCTGCTGCTCACTGCAAAATAACTTCAATTTTTAATTACTAGACAAAAGAATGATGCAAGACAGTGTACTACAAATGTCGACTGGTTTATAAAACACATGCTGTCTTAATATTTAATTGGAGGAAACAGGGCAAACATATCTCTTTGCAGTGGGTGATTGTCTATTGATGTTGTGACATGCAGAAGCCTGACTACAGAACAGAACACGTGTGAAGAATTACTAACCAGGACATAATTATTCCTAAATCAATATTTTGACAACTGGGTGATTGAGTGTCAAATTCCAGACTGTTAGATTCAAACAAAACAATCCCTAATGAATCCAGTTTTTGCCCCTGTGTCTCAGCTTTGATTGATTAATACATGATACCTCTCAGCATCCTTGCTGCTTGAAATGCAACATTCGTAATGCACATTGATTAGTTGAGACTATATTTATAGGATTTTTGCTAAACGAAACAGTGGGATATGCTTGCTAGACTGTTTTGGATAAGTCAATATGATAATGAATCAAAATACTATAAGAAATATATTTTTTAGACCCATTGTAATCCTTATGTTTGGTTTCCATGGATCAAAAAACAAAACTATGTAGGTCCCCAGTGGCCCACCGTGTCAAAGTACTGCTGTTCAGAGTGCAGACTGAGCAACGTGAGCAAGGTCCAAATGCTGTTCAGTGCAGTGAGCCACGTGAGCATGGTCCAAATGCTGTTCAGAGTGCAGACTGAGCCACGTGAGCAAGGTCCAAATGCTGTTCAGTGCAGTGAGCCACGTGAGCAAGGTCCAAATGCTGTTCAGTGCAGTGAGCCACGTGAGCATGGTCCAAATGCTGTTCAGAGTGCAGACTGAGCCACGTGAGCAAGGTCCAAATGCTGTTCAGTGCAGTGAGCCACGTGAGCAAGGTCCAAATGCTGTTCAGTGCAGTGAGCCACGTGAACATGGTCCAAATGCTGTTCAGAGTGCAGACTGAGCAACGTGAGCAAGGTCCAAATGCTGTTCAGTGCAGTGAGCCACGTGAACATGGTCCAAATGCTGTTCGGAGAGCACAGACCGAGCCACGTGAGCAAGGTCCAAATGCTGTTCGTGGCAAGTTGATGATCTTGGCTGGGGACCTAAAGAAAGTGCCACAATTGCCTTTGTTCTTCTGCAGGGTTAGCCACGAGAGTTAGCTGGGGCTAGTTTGCTAGTTTTTGCAAATACTGGTTAACTGTGAAGTCCCCATCACAATTTAAAAAAGAGGCACATTTACACTGTCCATTACTTAGCTCAGCAAAAAAAAAAAATCATGTCTCTTCATGACACATGCCATAGAAATCCGTTCAACAATTCCCCATGAACAAACTGTTTCTTTATATTTTCTTGATGCTCATTTGAATAATGCCATTGAACTTTTTGTGTGCATGTGTCATTGAGTGTAAAGTAAAAACACATGCTCTGTTTACATTAACAAAGCTTGTAAAAGTCTTGTTTTACATTTATCAAACTGTTCTAGATATGTGTTGGAATATTAAACGTTATATCATTCATGAAGACTTTGAAAAATAATTTAAATAACCCATGCGTTAAAGCTATGGGACTAGGGTCCACTATCTCTGTTTGTCCTTTAGCGCAGGTGACCACCAGTTTAATTTATTAGACTCAGGTCTCACATTTTGTAGCTTCAACCAGTGGACATTTGTCCATATCTCTAAACCACCACACAAGTTGGCACAATTGGCACACTCACAGTGGCGTAGGGTCAAAAGCGTACTTCACAAAATACATTTCCCTAGTGCCCAGGCTGTGAAGTTCATCTTCAAAAAATATACCAAAGAAACCCATCAATAAGCTTCTTGCTTCTAACTTGATTTATCTTGCTCATCAATTTGATTACCTCTGGACTGACAAGCTTGCACCAACTGGGAGATGTAGTGAATTTATTAGCCATACCTTTAATACATATCAGCAATTCAAATTTACAACCAGCAATACTAATTCACCAGGATGACCTTTCTTCAGACAACACCACAATATGCGGCCTGTTGTTTAAATGTAACAGGGAACAGTTTAATTTGTGGCCTACACTGTAAACTTCTCAAGGGCAACCACCCCATTTACCAGTATTTGTAGTTTATATACTGTACATGGGACAAGATTGGGAGGCTGGGGTTTAGTGGCTAAGAATGAGGCAGTCAATCAGTGTTCTACTCTTGACTACATATAGTTAAAAGAAGCTAATAATTTACTAAAGCAAAAATGCTACACGATCCGTAAGACAAATATCAAACATGAAATTCATTCTCCAACATTTCCAACATTAAACAAAATCTCCATGTTGAGAGAAAAGATTTCCTGAAATAACAGAAACCTGTTAAAACAGAGCAGAATGCACTGTTGACACTTGGCAAAAAACTTACCAGCTCATCTTGTATCGCATGTCATAAGGGGTCGGATGTGCAACTGGTTTTGGATGGTTAATTTCCATTTTAGCATGTGCAAACATGGCTCAACCCGGGAGAAAACAAAACGAAGGCTGTACTGATCTGTTGTAATTTCACAACTTCAAAACCATGTTCTGGATCTTGTTGATTTTTTTTTTTCCTTTAAATGTGAGAAAAGCATATGTTTTTCATTGTACCAAAACTTACTAGAAAAAAACAATTTAGGAAAGATGTAATCCATAAAAAGCAGGAATCTTCTGCTGCACACTGCAAACTATCTACATTTTTAAAATTACTGAACAAAAGAAAGAAATACACTGCAAATGCTCGTATCACGATACAAACAGTTGTTGCTGTATTGTGCATGTCATGTCCATTATGAAGAGAAATGCAGCAGACTCACTCAAATGTGACTTACTGAAATTCAGAAGATCGCCACACAAGATGTTGAGTATGTTTATTATTATTTTTATTTGTATTTATTTATTTTTTTAAAATAGAAACTTACGAATACTGTATAGGGTAAAAAAAAAAATAATAATAATAATAAACAGCTAAAAAATAATAAAAGTAATGACTACAGCCAAATACTTATCCATCGTTTACACAAACAGAAACAAAGTACACTAATAATAATAAACTAAATTATTATTATTATTATTATTACATTTCTTAGCAGACGCCCTTATCCAGGGCGACTTACAATTATTACAGAATATCACATAATTTTTACATACAATTACCCATTTATACAGTTGGGTTTTTACTGGAGCAATCTAGGTAAAGTACCTTGCTCAAGGGTACAACAGCAGTGCCCCACCGGGGATTGAACCCACAACCCTCCGGTCAGGAGTCCAGAGCCTTAACCACTACTCCACACTACTGCTAATGACAAAACAACACTGACATGGCAAATATACTAAGTTAGCTAGCTAGAGATCAGACACCTCCATCCAGAGAAACAATTTCAAAACAGGACACAAAATAAAATAAAAATGTACATAATTAAAAATAATAGTAAAACATTTATAAGAGGGATATCTTGGATGTATTTTCAGTGATTAGTTTTTTGTCTCAGTCGGCATCTGATGTGCCCTGCAGCTGCACGCATATGCATACAGACACAGACACAGACAAACAGTGGGGTGAAAAACACTCTGGAAGTAATTTTTTACAAAGCGTATATAAAGTTATTTTTTAATAACAACATGAAAAAAATAAAAAAGCGACTAGTTACAGGGCTCCCGAGTGGCGCATCCAGTAAAGGCGCTCCTCGCAGGATGTGCCCTATAGCCTGGAGATCGCTGGTTCGAATCCAGGCTATGTCACAGCTGACCGTGACCGAGAGTTCCTAGGGGGCGGCGCACAATTGGCTGAGCGCTGCCCGGGTAGGGAGGGCTTAGGTCGGCAGGGGAATCCACGGCTCACCGCGCATCAGCGACCCCTGTGGCCGATAGGGCGCCTGTGGCTCTGCAGTGGAGCCGCCAGATCTGTGTTGTCCTCCGGCACTATAGGTCTGGTAGCATTGCTGTGGATCTGCAGTGCGAAAAATGACGGCTTGGAAGGACCACGTTTCGGAGGACGCGTGTTTCAGCCTCCGTTTCCTGAGTCGGCGGGGGGGTTGCGAGCGGTGAGCCGGGGATACAGATAATAATTGGGCATGCTAAATTGGGGTGAAAACCGGGGTAAAAATAATTGGCGACGACTAAATTAAAAAAAAAAAAAAAAAAAAAAAAGCGACTAGTTAGTCCCAGTTCTTGGCTTTTGGATGAGTTATAGATCAGCACTCTTGGGCTTGTAGAACGGGAGATATAGACGTTTCAAACAGGTGTGTGTCAATACATTGAAGTCAGAAAATGGCAGTCAAAAATGAAACACAAATAAAAAAAAAGAGCCACCCCCACTGCAGCCCTAAACCAATTACATGGGGCTATTCACAGTAGACATGGCTATGACCCAATGAAAAAAAAAAAACAAGATAGTTGATTGGACGGCTAAGATATACCATGTTTCGTCATCATAACAAGTTACGAAATTAGAGTGCTTCGGCAGCAAAGGGTTAATGAGTGCAACCCCTCTTCCAATCCACGGCTGCCACATCATTTCCCTTCCGGGCTGATGATTTAGTGTTCCATAGCTACGCCCCCTTTCTAGATGGCCGACTTCCGCCTAACCCTGGGAATGAACTGTCTGGCCATCTAGTCACTCTGTTCCCTTTACACAGCAACCTCACAGGTCGTTAGGGAGATTTATCACCAAGAATCATTCTGTCTCTGTCACAGTCTTGGAAAGACAAATTGTGGGCGTTTCTTTAATTCAAATCAGCAGAGCAAGTTCAAAGTTCCCTCTCCCGACAACGTGCATTACAACATGCTGTATTTTTCAATTGTGAAAAATGTTTTTCACTGAATTGAATTTATAAAGTTTCTTTTAGTATTTCTGTATTTTTATGCATAAGAGAGCACCTCCCAAGCACCGAGGTCAAAGAAATACAACTGAAAAGCATTATTCAATCCAAACCACCTATAATAAAACACAAAGTATTTAAATGGGTGTATTTTGTCGATTTGAAAAAGGTGGAGTAAAGTTTTGAAAATCAGCCCAAATATTTTTTGTACTGGAGGGATGTACCTCACATTTCGTAACTATTGTATGACACCTCAATTTCGTAACAGCATTGTGGTCCCTCCTGCCCTACCTGATACCGCAGCATACAAAGTTAAAACCGGAAATGTGAAAGAAATACATAAAGATGAATTCCCTGTGCCATTTGGTCTCATACCAATTAGAGATGAGAGAAACATCAAAACAGTTTGCACTGATGTTCTTACAAGCTAATAGCTGCCACTTCAAATGTGGCTGATCTTGAAAACAAAAACCGCTACAGCGTCGACGCTGAGACAACTTTTCATTGTTTTTCTTAATTGTTTTTCTTTAAATTATACCCAAGCACCCCTTCGCCACCCCCCACAACACCATGAACGCTAGGATGTAATCTGAAGAGCTGGACTTCAAAATAAACCCTGCTTTGATCCCAGCTTCTGGTGTCCTTGTGAATGAGACACACAGTATATTCTCAGCAGACTAACACATTAAAAATAAAACACAACTTTACAACCTCCTTCGTTTTCTTTTCCCCAGCTCCCTGAGAAATGCAGCCGACCCTGATTTCGGAATACTTCACAAACAAGGAGAAAGGGAAAAAAAGGGCAGCAGATTCTTTTTACTTCTCTGCTTTTGATAGAAAATGTAGTGCTTGTAAAAGGTATCACATTGACAACATTTAAGCTGAGGTGTGAGCTTTGATGGGACCCTCTCTGAATGGAATACGCAAGGGAAGGTCAAGTACTGTAGTAGTTACAAGGGTTGAAAAAAAAAAAAAAAAAGAAAAAAAAATTCAGAAACACCTGCAAAATGTAGCACATGATTTTGTGTTAATGGACTGTCCCTCATATGGCTGATTAAATAGTTATGCAAATGAAATCTTAGCATGCGTTCTTTAGTTTATTGGCTCTCCCTTTCAAACACATTACTTTGAGTCAGGGCAGTCCAGACTGCCATTTTAACAAGTGCAAGTGTATCTAAAAATATTACAAATTACCGTAAAACTTCAAATAATTGCCAGGTCTCAAATAATCGCCTGTCTCCAATACGCGGCGGGTCTGCTGGCAAATATTGTAAATAAACACCGGAGGCATTTAATTTAAGTTTTACGGTAATAAAAACAAACACTGTCAACTAAACTTTAAAAATGTAAAATCTAAATGCCTATCTTGAATAAAAGTATGCTCTGGGAAGTGGTTCATTTAAATAATGTATACCTAGAATGCAATCACATTTCTATTTAACCAGCTAATTTTATACCTAGAATATTTCAGTCCCCTCCCAATCCTCTCTTTCAGGCTACCTTGGGGTATATAACACATTTCTCTACAGCATATTGCTTTATGAATCTTATTCAAGTACCCAATTATTCTACAGCAGCAGACCTGTCATTACCCTGACCACTGTGTGCAGCAAAGGCATGTTGTACGGAGGTGAAAGATTACATGATGAAAGCATCTTTTCATTTCTTGTAGCCTTTACAGTATTTAATGTAAGAACACCAGGAAAATCATAAGCACATTCACAAAGGTCACTTTGGGACCGTGGGTTCAATCCCTGGTGGGGGACGCTGCTGTACCCTTGAGCAAGGTACTTTACCTAGATTGCTCCAGTAAAAACCCAACTGTATAAATGGGTAATTGTATGTAAAAATTATGTGATATTCTGTAACAATTGTAAGTCGCCCTGGATATGAGCATCTGCTAAGAAAATTAATTAATAATAACATTAAAAATGATGGTAAGAAACGATTCTCTCTTGATATACCCTGCCGGAGATGAAAAACTAAAAATCACAAAGCAATAACATTTCCAAAGCCATTGGGATGCCACCTACATTTCATTTCTTCCTTTGCATTTAAAATAAAGACAACAAGTCATTCACCCATTTTCTCAAATCCTGTTCTATACTCTCTAGGATTATAACTGAAGATGTATGCTTACATTTTTGGAGAAAAATTGGACTGCTGCAGCCACAGAAACTTCTGCTAACCCACAAACCATTAAATATTCCTGTAAATTGGCCTGTGGTTTTTCTGTCTTTTATTTATTTAATTATTAAGTTTAAAGTCAGAAGTTATACGAATTACATCTGAGTGCACACAACTGAACATTATGTCAAGCTTATGCTACAACCCATTCTTATCAGCACAATTCTCTATCAAGTAGATAAAACAGGGTGCTTGTGTCTAACTTTCTAATGGCAGAAAGACCTGTAGTGGTCTACACCTGTATTGCAAGTCTGATTCATCATGGCTTGGTTAAATAAGGTTTAACTGAATTCACTGTGCATCATTTCCATATAGATGCTTGGCAGCTCACTTTTTCCATCAATTTGATTAGACCAGAGCTTATTCTTTCAGCCCAAACTTTCAGTCCCAGTTCTACATGTTTTAATATCACTCTGCTGCCAATGGAAACACACATGATCAATAATAAACTGCTTTAAATACAGAAGCAGGGTACCAGAAGTAATTCAGTCCCAAGCACTGCAGAGTACAGGTTACTTTTTGAATAAAGTTGTTGTTTAATTAGTTTTTCATTCCTCCTTCCTAAAGATAACACAGTGAGGTTAAAGCAAGAGTTTCAAGGACCATTCTGTTATTTCTTGCAGGCTGTTGAGTTGTCCGCTACCAAAAATCACTAAATCACCTTATCTTTAACATTAACATGCTTACTTGAAAAGCTAATTAAGTGCCAGTTTAGATTAACTGCCCCTGTGCGAGAAGAAAGGCAGCTGATGTGGTTATGCCATAACTCAGAATCACACTGCTAAAGCCACCACAGAAAAGCATTACAGCAAAGAAGAAAAAATACCCACAAAACAACCGTTTAATGCAAAAATCAATTACCGGTTAATCTTATTATTTTACTTGAGAAGCTCTTACTTTAACACTAGAACCACCATGTGGGTCAATTTGACCCACTTTGGATTTAAAATGTTAATTACTCTTCCGTTATAAATCATATGTGTATATCTGTTTTTGACTTTTCCTAAATATATGAATTAAATATCATAAGAGCGTTTAATAGCCAGAATCGCAAAAATGATAAAGTTATAAACAGTTCTAGAACCACCATGAGGGTCAATATGACCCATGCATTACAATACATGTTTTTTTTTTATGTAACTTGAATATTCTATTTTTTTGTAAATGCAGCAAACAAGACACACCCCCTCCTCCTCTAGCACACACTTTTTTCATTTCAAGCCTTTCTGTGTTTGTAGTCTGACTACGAGATTGTATGACTACTATGATTGTGGATTTATACAATTGCACCAAGATGCCAACTCAGTGAAAGCCTATACTTTATTTCTCAATGTACCTGTTCCAGAAATGCAACGGGAATATAGCAGAAGGAAATATTTAATCTTAAAGTAGTCGTTTTGATTGAAATATGGCAAGCTGCACTCAGATGCACACATCAAACCGAAATGACAGGTAGGATAACAACTTGTGCCTAATATGAAACGTATGTTATATATTCTTTTTTTTATATTACTTTTACAAAAAAATATTTTGGTTTTACAGGTTTGTATGTACCAGTTTACACTTGTTTACACAATAGTGTTCAATGGAACTGCGTCTGTTTTTACAACACAGCTCCTGGATGCAGGCACAGTCAGCTGGCAGACGCATACGCTCCTCCATAGAGTACAATGCAGTCGGCATACCGGTACGGTTATATTTATATGTACATACCCGTTTCTTTTGAAATGTATATTGTATTATATTTTTTCACTGTTTGTAGTCGTGCAGTATATGCGCTCATTTTAAAAATAAAGCCTTTATGTTTAATTTTCCATTTAAATATGGTGTTTCTGCGATGCAAATGTTAGATACAATGTTCATGAATAAAACGTTTCAGTTGTATCCGATAGTATGTCTTTCATTTTCATAACGAAGTAGTTTAAAAATGTATAGGTCAAAGTGACCCACCTGGCGGTTCTAGGTAGTTCAAAAATCCGGCAGTTCTAGTGTTAACAGCCTCTACATTGATAGCAGTAATTAGATTACAGTATTAAATTTGGTGGAAGGGCTACATCTGCATAGCACAGGCTAAAGTACTATTTTCTGTCTTCCTAATAGTTTACCTGCTTTGAGTGGAGGGGCCCTTTACTTAAGCAGATGTAACGCATCAAACTCTGGTGCCCAAAGATGTTTCCTGTCAAGTCAAATTGACTAACCACACAGACAGACATACAGCCTTCTCCAGAATGTTCACATTAGATTTAGCCTACTACAGTAGTTCTTAGATTAAATGCCAGCTCTCGTGATTCTATGGATAAGCTGAAAACTGAAGTTGAATTTGTGGTTGTCTGGCTTTAGTTTGAAAGTGTTGCCAGCAAACATTCATCTGTGAAATGTGTGCTACCACAGAGACATTTTACAAGGTGTGTCCATCTACAGTACATTATTGACTAAACCATTCTGGAACAGTATTTGTCTGCTTTTATTTATTTTTCTGGCCTGCTTTAAATTCAACAATTCTGATATATATGTGATTTAAGTCATTTTTGTAGCTATCCCTGCATCCCTCTCATTTCTGATATATATGTGATTTAAGTGCTTTTCTGAAGTTCAAGCTTCCTGCAATTACATTCAGTTCAAATGTAAATAACACATGGTCCACATTTCTCTGCTTACAATACATCTGTGGTTTAGTTTTCTGTGTATCCCAAAATAGTGTCTTAAAGTAATGTTCTCTGCCATGTACATCCATTCATTATATCGGCAAACATATATTTTCATTTAAAAGCATGATATCCAGTGCTGCTTAGGGGTAAATGTAAATAAATTGTGGTTTGCAAGCCATACTTTTACCGCCTTGTACTTCTTTCTTGTCAATAACCAATCAGCTGCGTCACATATTGACTGACATGCTTTCAGTCAGTAACAACTTTGACCCAGAAGACACTGCTGGGGTGAAAGGACTAAGGAGGTAAATCAGTACAGACTTCCTGGAAGGCAAAGCAAGCAAACGGAGAGCTTTCTTGTATCTAATGGAAGTGCAAAACTTGATTTATGCAAATATTGGGCAAAATACTTTAAATGGTATTTTAGGTTTACACTCGAAGTAAAGCTTGGGGTTTTAATAACTGAGGCCTGATTGGGCATAGTATGAAAAAACACAATTACAGTAAATCATGACCTGTTTCAGCTGTTATTTAGTAAGGCCGGATAGTTTAAACATGTTTGTGATATTGCACTAACATGCCAAGGGAATTTTGTTACTTTCTAAGTTTCTTTAAAAAGCTTATTTAAACCTGTGTTAACTCACTTTCCACACTGAACACACTGTTGTGACAGTGTACCAAATGAACTTGAAAGTCAGAAGCTGTCATTTTAATGGATCGATGAGGTAAGATTAAAAAGTGTGCATGTAGCAAAGCTGTATGTGTCAATCTGTTTGTCTTGATTTGTAGAGTACACAGGGTAAACTCTTTGGGCTACTAAGCACTGTGGCTTAAGAACGCTTCATTAACAAGAAGTGTTCGGTTTCTTTTGGATCCAAATGTAGTATCGGTAGTTCCATTCTCTGGTGCTTTTGTACATTTTATAGATACATTTTTAATAAGACATCCACGGTGTTTGTGGCTGCTACCCAAACTGGTGTCAGGAGAGCAAGGAGAGGTCACATCCTGATGAGACAGATCTGGAGGGACAGAAGTGTCTTCTGTTGTTAGAGGACCCTGGCATCAGAAGGGCAGTTAGTCACAGCACTATTAATTTGCAGTAAATTGTTGGGCCTTAGCAGAGTGCACATTTTTCTCAGCGACCCTGAGGTAAGGTGTCAGGATGAATAATGGGGGACAGATGTTGCAGTCAGGGTAATGGAAATACTGTACTGCAGTCACCTTTATATACAAAGCATCTCCTATCCATGGCTTTAGCTCGAAGGTTATGTCATCAAAAGGAAACCGTGTTTGCCAGTATGTAACATAAACCAAATAACCCCACTCTGGCTTATGTTTGAAAATGTGGAATGAAATTCAACCCACCTAAGTTTTAGTTTACTAGTTATTAGTATATTTTCAAATACAGGTCTGTACTGGACTTTAAAATAGATGACACATAGAAGGCATACTGAACTCCACTATATGGCTCTGGAAGACTTTTTATTTTTAGAAGCAATTTCAAATGATGCTGTGTACTATAACTGTTTAATGTTTAGTTGTGTTAAACATACGTTTTTTGTTCATCATTTTTTGTTTTATCACTCATAAAGCAGAAGTGACCCTTTTCAAGTTTACAGTAAACTGTTGTTTTTTCTTTGTAGTAATTCACATAGTTCTTTCTGCACTGCATACTGAACTGTCTGTAGACATGAAAGCCTTGAAGCTTAACGATAAAACAACAATAGCACAGTTTAACACAATGTTTAAAACATATACAATATATGTACAATATGGTGCAATCAGTCAACAAAGACACATTCTGTACTCGCACTATAACCACAACCGTCTTATGGGTTATTACAAAACAAAAATTAAAAATCTTCATTCAAGTGTAAATCTTTCATTTACATTTTTAAATATCTCTAGCATATTAATCGATATGTTCAAAATTGCACTCTTGTGCTAAAACTAGCAGAGCTCTAAATGAATGCTGACTAAAACAAGAATCCAATGCAGTACTATAGAGCATGTTCTAACTGTGAGTGTGTAGGATGACTTGTGATGAGTTAGCAGAGAACAGTCAGAACACTCCTAACCACTGAGGTGTGAGAAGTCATCTCACAACAAAGTAACTCTTGTAACAATCCACAAGGACATACCTTATTATCAAGACAGGACAAGAACAATCACCTTCATACCATCAGGATGTCATTGACAAGAGATGTAAAGGTGTACTGTAGTACATTACAGAAAATAAAGATTGGTGAAATTATTGTACAGGTAATGAACTGGTTCCAGTGTAACTCACATTAGTATCAGGAGGAGTCATGTGATGCTGTGCTTGTACTGTATGTCAGCTCCCATTCCCAAGAAGCAGATTAAGAAAACTTAACAGAGTCTATAGGTGTAGAATTTTGCAAGTGAATGTATATCGTTAATACTGTAGAATAAATATTAATACAGAACAATAAGTCATGTCTGCAAAGTTAAAATCAATTGGATTAATTGTATATATTTACAGTAATTGCAAACATTTACTATAACTGGAGACGTACAAACTGACGTTAGTTTCACAAAAGGTCAGTCTACATATACAATAGGAAGGGAGTGCAAAATATCATCATGACAGAGTCTTGCGTCTTCAAACACCCTGAAGCCAAGGGCTGCCGAATAATTTTCATGGTTAGTAGCACCCCAAGTTGGATCTAGCTCAGTCTTCCAGCAATATGCTTGTAAATTCTTCAGAGATGCCTAGTTTTATATTACTGGGAACCAGAATACATTCTGTTCTTTAGGAAGGGTTTGCAATCTCGTTTACTCTCGATGAAAATTATAATATATAAAACTGCATTTTTTTTTAGCCTCTTGCCTCAAAAATGTAATACATTGTACAGACTTATGGGATAACTATGTTGATCAAATATTATTAAGATGCTTTGTGTGGTTTGAGGATTCTTCAGAATGTGGTTGACTAATTATAGTATTTGAGCATTCCAGCCCATGGGGGTGCAATTGAACAGCATGGGCTTAAAATATCACATTCATATGCAAAAGAGCAACTCACAAAACTAAAAAGTAGTGGGATTTTATTGAACTAGGAAGAAGCATACAAAATCTATATTTTTCTGATGTTTCAATTCTTGTATTGCAATGTACAGCAGGAAACTCCTGGCTGGTTTTCATCTAAATGCAAAGTTTAATAAGGGTTATATCACCATGCAAAATAAGTATTTCTTTATACATGTCTTATTTCTAAATAAAAATACATATATTTTTGCCAAAGTTAAAAAAGTAAGAAACATTGCAATGGAGCTAGCTGTAACTGATACAGTAGATTCACTAGCTATGCAGGAAGTAGAGTTTCAGGTATATCAATCAGCATTGGCAATGACCTTTTACAGACATGTAATAAGATAACACATACTATTCCTTTGAAAGCTTAAGCTGTTGATATAGTTTTGCTTCTTTTGCATAATGATTGTATTTTTAATCAGTAATCCATCTCAGGTCATCACAGAAATTGAGTAAGAAAATTAGAACTCATTTGTTATGGAAATACCAGATGTGCTGCTCGCTTCCCCTTTTTCCATGCTCTGCATTCTAGTTACAGTATGTGATACTGAGTCCCTCATTGCGATACTGCACCACATTTTCTAAAAAGGTTACAAACTTGCTCAGCCTTATGAAACCTTATTTGTTCAAATCTTATTTCTCCTGCCAGCTCAGTTAAAACAAAACAGTGTTTAAGATGACAATTTTAAACTATAACAGAACCCCTACAGACAAAAACAAATACCTACTATGTCTGACAGGCAGAAATGATAATGTACTACTTATAATACACATGGTTTATGTTTGTACAACAATGTCTATTTAACAGGCTAGAAAACAAGACAAAACAATACAGTTTAATGTGTGTTAGATAAACACAATCTCTTATATAATACTTTTCTGCCTTTTTTCTGCGTTTATTTAGGAATCACAATCTCCTTGGATGCCCTGGTAAGCTTTTAACTAAAGTACTGTAAAACAAGAACGTTTCGTGAGCAAGAAATGTTTGCTAATTTCGCGTTTATTAAAAATCTGCAAGATTAATGTGCCGTGAAATATATTATTCATACATGTGCCATACATTAAAAGAAAAAGGGGGGCAAAAATGGACCTGAAAGCCATTAGCGAAATTAAGTTTCTGCAAAAAATCCTGGTTTTATAGTACTTCAAATCAGCCATAACCTGCACTGAATGTAAACGTCATAATTGCTAAATACAGAACAACCAGATCACCAGGGTTTCCATGTTAACTTGTGCTGAATTAACTTTCTGATTTGCACAAGAGATATTTCTTTAATGAGCGATCTCTGCTCTCTGCATTGTCATGTCCCCTTGTGAATTTTGCCGCAAACGTTTTGACCCGATGTCCAAGTCTTACAGCCTGTTTCAATGATCTAGAGCAAAAGCTCCTTAAAACTGTATATGCCTTTCTAAAGCAAGAAATGTTAAAAATGTCAAAATTATACATTATTCAGCTATAGAAGATGAAAAAAGTTGTTAAATAATAACCACTCATATTATAGTGTGGTACAGTACTACTGTAAGCATCTATATTTTAATTAAAAGCACACAGTATTATGGAATTTCCATGGGCAAAATCTAAGGCACCTTTCACTTTGACCTGTGACTTAAGATGGACAACTTTATCAGGGTCCTGTACCATTTTGAGATACTGGCTTCATACTGGGGACACATATGTATTCTGTGGTTCCCTTGGTCAAGTCTGAGTGTGGATGTCATACAAGAAAAAATGAACCCTTTTGTGTTTCTTTGCAAAGCTCCCACAGTGTCGAAGCCTAATACATCATATTTGCATGATTATATAAACTCTGAATGTTAAATGTGGCCACGACATTTGTCCTATTTCTATTTTGTACACGATGAGTTCTTGTATTAATGTTTGTACACAAAAGAAGTCTTGTGTTCCAAAAACACATAAGCCTTTCCAGTTAATAACAAGCACGGTTGTTACATTCACCCCCTGACACAAGTGTAAATTCAGAATTAGAGCTAAATGGAAAAGTAGCCAAAAAGTACCCAGTTTTATCACACATTAATATGTGCATCTCCAGATACAATGAAATGCAAGTGTGACATACAGTACGTACATATTGTATGTATGTCTGCCTTCACTATTGAAAACCCCTCGCAGCTTGGGATAATAAGTCACTATTAAATCTAACATCTGATACCAACATTATTTTATAACACACTGTCAGTTTTCATATTTTTAAACTTTTAATGTGACTTTACACAGTATTTTTTCATAATCACAAGTCACACGAGGAAAATCTAAACATCATTTTTATTGGCTTAAGGATCCCAAGCCGGGCAGAAACCACTGACCTGGACCAATTTATCAAATTACTGGTATTGTCAAGCAGAATAATTGTTTCAGGAATGACAGCTCTAAAGATGACAAGGTCAGATTTAATACTGGTACTGAGATTATTCATACATTTCCCTTTTAAAAACTAGCACATGAACTGATTAGGTGTAGGGAGAAGGTCAAGCAATTTGCTTTAATGCATTTTAAATAGGATTCTCTGAGACGCAACTGACATTATTAATAGTCATAGCATCAATGCTAGATTGTCAGGCCCTGATGAAAGGCAGATCTGATGACCAGCTCTCTCCCTGAAAATGGACTCAGGTTTCATTTCTGAAATCATGCATTCTAGTAAATTCTGATCCTGTTATACTGTACAATAAGTAGTGAACACATTAAGTTTATTAGTAGTTTATTACTGAACACTATGAAGAAGATAGAGAAATTGTAGCCCAGTGCAGGCAATGCTTCTGAAATATTAATATATAAAGTAGAAAGTTTGTCTGTCTGGCTGTTCGTTTATGCATTCGGACCCCGCAGGAGCCAGTGCAACCAAACTTTGCATGGCCTCCTCTTTCATCCAGGGGAAGGTCGATCCAAAATTTTGACCCCCGGGGTACTTTATTTAGTAATCCCATTGCTGGATCACTACAGTAGCCATGTATCTCAAATTAAAGACACCCACAAAACCAAAAAAATAAATAAAAAGAGCAAAAATTAAAAGAAAATTAAAAATGGTAAAACCACCCCCCCAAAAAAAAGACGTTAAAAAAAGGGAAAGGGGTCCAAGCGCATTGTGCGACACCCAAGATCGGTAACGTATAGGAAACCATAAGGCTACAGTTCCCCCTTTTTGTCATGCGTGAAATATTTAAATATTGAATTTCCCCGGGCAACTCCGTGTACTTCAGTTAGTTTTCAATCATAGGAAAGCTGTCAAAAAGTACAGCTTGCATATTTTGCGCTCTAGTACTGAAAGGCAGTCCGATTCCCCTTTATCAGCTGGCAGCTGGTCAGAAGCACAATATTGATTGACTTTCACATTTTCAGTGCCAGTTGGAGTTAACGTCATTATTGGGTGAAAAAACAATGTGTCCATAGAGCAGAAAGAAGCTTCCCTGTTTCCAATTTGTCTGCAGGTTTCTGCAAAGAGTCTCTCACATTTCTGTTTTTCTGCTTATCCGCCTGTGAAGAGCAACACAACCTGATACCTGTGTGTGTAATAACAGTGCTGACGAGGACTGCATTCTAAGCATACTCTTGCAGCCAAAACATTAAGACCACTCAAAAGCACAATTACTTGATTTTTATAACCGCAAATTGTCAGGAGCTGCATAACTACTGCTCTATTTTAGGAACACTCACTTAACCTCTACCTGTCTGACCTGTCTTATAATTCTGCATCTTGCTTTTGAAAGACTTGAAACATAAAGCTAGCTTCAACAGCATGAAGTGCAGAATCATAAAATACCAGGACTGAGGTGTTTTTTCTACTGTGCTGTTCACGCTTCAGTAGGTTCAAATCCAACCCAGGCCAGAGTGACAGAAAATCATTTTCACCTACCAGCTGCTCAGACAGAGGTCTGGAATTATAACCCCTGATGATGAGTATTGTCCATTTCCCAACTAACAACAACAGAAAAATGACATGTCCTAACTCATGTGTAGCTAGGTATGACAAGAGGATGACATGGCGTGTCCGCTAGGGATCTCACATATTACTGTATAGAGCATGTTTTAAACTGCTCTTTGGGGATTTCAAATTTGATTGCGCCAGATTATTTTACTGCTGCTGTTCATATCTTAAAGAAAATTTAATAAACATAATCATTTAGCTAATTGTCTATGTAGTTCTGGAAACTACCAATCCATTGTGTATAAAATATGTTGACTGATATTACTTGTAAATAAGATGTCTACCTTAAATGAAGATGAATGTGAAATTGTATTCATTTTTACTTTTGGCCATACATCAATGCTTAAATAATTCGTGGAGTCATGGCTATGCATTTTGAATTGGTATGTTTTAGGTAGACTGAACCCACCTCATGGCTTCACATCAATGCTTCCAATATTCTCTAATTACATTGAAAAAGTGCCTGGAAATATTATTTGAATGGCTGATCTATGCATCTCTTTACTTGAAAGAAAATCAGGAACATACTGCACCACCATTTCCCAATATAAATCACTCTAATTGCCTACAAACAACATGGACTAATGTGTTGAAACATTACTTCCTGATGATTTAGTCTGCTAATTTAAAGCTACAGTATATTGCGTTGGTTTTAAATTTGTATTTATAAACCACTAAACCACCTTTTTTCTTCAGTCAGGTACTAGTATTGATAAAGGTGTTATAGATATGATGTGTTTTGACTATAAATTCATACTGGAAGCATAGATTTTCCTCAGTTCTCAACAGTTGGGCTATACAAATGCTAATATTACACTCTATTCCACACAGAAAATCTGTTTTCTGCTTGAAAGGGGTTACAGTTAATGAAATATTTAAATAAATATTAGCAGTTGTGCATCTCTGTATGTGTGCAGTTTTGGCAGGAACAAATGTTACAGCAAACATGTATTTTCATATTTAAAAATGAATATCTGGTATCAAACTAGGTTAAAGAAATCTTTATCTGCATTTCTTACTTTCAGGTAGTCTTGCTCTTCCTAGACCATTTCATTTTCACCTGGGAGTAATATTGTCCCTGCTCCTTCACATCTTTCCAGTCATAACCAACCAGCTGCTTTGACCCCAAAGACACTGCAGAGTTGAAATGACCTAGGAAGTGAAAGTGGAACAGTCTACCAGAAGGTAAAGCATATTAACTGAAAGCTTTATTTACCTAGTATGGTACCAGATATGTATCTTTTATTTATTTTTTTTAAACCAAAATACATGCTGCAACCCCTCCCCTCATTTCTGGCCCACCGTAGCATTGAAAAACACTAAATAAATAAAAATATATCAAAATAAAAAAAAAGATAAGATCTGTTGGAAAATGTGTCTTCCTTATTTATTTTTTATTTTAGTATTGCTGAAGATTACTTGAGAGTGTTTGAAGTTATGTAAGGCAGTAATGGACAAGACAACAAAGCCTGTTATCTTGTGTAAGATTCCAACCAGGATGAAACTGAAGTTTGGGTTTAGACTGGTTTCCAACAATTACTGTAGAAAAGTCAGGCTTCAGTGGAGAAAAAAATGCCAGGGTTAAAAATTGTTTACATTAAAAGGACGTAACTGACTCTAACCATCAACGGTGCAGCGTAATCTTATAAAACAGCTTAGGGAGGACTGTTTCCAAATATTGAAGAATCTGTCAGTTTAAGAATGCGATTTTACGCAGGGGAAAGTTATCACATAATGTCATCTTATTTCTTTCTGTGAATTTTCTCTGTTTTTCCATTACCTGCAAACTACAGTACTTAAGTTAAAATTAGATCAAGTGGATACAATTATTTTGAAAAAACAGATCAAGGCTGCTGAAAAGCCATAGGGGTCAGAGCGCTGCTGCTGCTGTCGAATCGCTAACGGCGATCGTCTGGGTGAACTGCCCGAGGGACAGGGAGTTAGTTTCGGGCCTAGTAGATCCCACCCAGTATAGCAGACAAGTCTGTAAGCGGGACCATCATTTGTTGCAGAGTAGTGTGAGCAGGCTTTACGGCCCTTTTGTTTGTAGTTTCTGTACAGTGTCTATTTTGTCTTTTGTATGCCGGGCTGTATGTCCCACGTGAGCTACCATTGTAGTGTCATGTGGGGTTTCTGTATGTACATCTATGTAAATAAACTTGCGCGTCTGTGGGGCATCAATCCCAGCCTTCCAGTCTTGGTCTCTTCAATCACGTAGTGATCACGCATCCACATCAGCCATGAAAAAACAGACGTTTTAACGGTAGTACAGAAAGCAAGTGTTTAGTTTCTCTATGACCGCCAGAAGCTTCTACCAGTGCACTTGACCAATAACTGTCTAGTTAAACGTTAAAAAAATTACGATACTAGAAACCCTCCTTCCTCTTTCTTATTGCCATGCTTTGAAAGACCTACAGTGGATAGAATACTACTGTTGCAACAATTTAAAACTATATATATATCTATTAATAAACAGTCATTTCAAAGGAAAAGCATGTTTTATACATGCCAAAAAATTATATAGAGAGATTAAAAATAAAGAATACAGCGGAAAATACAGTAAATCAACAGCAAATAGCCCACCGAGTGGTCTGGCCTGCGTTATGGCTGCTGGAAAACTACATAGCATTTTTTAATTATTTCAAACCAGTTGATGCTGCTGAAAAAAATCTGCAAAGATATTATTGACACTGTTCTACAAGATGTTGAAAAAATCGTAACTACCAAAAATCGAAAACATACTCACCCAAAGAACAACTGATGATTGGAAAGCCAAATTTAGTTGGCTTGTTATTGATTCCAATACAGAAGATGGCGAAGAGACTTTGGCGTTGCGGAATGACAAACAGACAAGATTTCGCTACACAATCTGTACAGATGCTAAAATGGACAATGCATTTGCTAAAGGAGGTTCAGGTTTTTTAATTTTACATTACCTGCTAAAGGTTGCTATTTAAATATCTAGCTAAGTAAATGTGTAGTTTACAGTAGCTTCAGTTTGTCATTTGCATACGATGAGCTATCAGAGATATAAGTACATCATAATGTATTACTTTACACATGTAATTGCATCATTCATTTTTTTATGGAGCGTTTAATCTTGCTTACGGACTGTGAACATACAGTATTTGAAATTGTATTTTACCACTGATCCAAGTACTGTTTGTGTGTTCCCAAACTTTTTTACAATTAATTTTTGTTTAAATAAGTTTTTACTTACAATAACATACATTTAATTCCCAAAACAACTATAATACATTTTTGGTAGCGTTGCCACCATGATATACAATTTTAATTGTATGCCTCTCTGTTTTCAGTAAACATACAGCTACCAACACTGATGAAACACAATGCAAGTAAGGAACACATTGCAGACGAAAACAGACACCTTCACAGAAAAGCTCAGTCCGACTATCTGAAAACATGTACCTTTATACTTTAATAAGCCTATCAATATTGTAAAAAAAAAATGTAAAGCACAGTTAAAACTTCATTATTTTGGTTTATTAGGACTACATTTCTGCTGACTTAATTCAGTAAATTAATAATGTGCAAAATTTCACCTTGAAATAAAAAGTAACTGCACTAATTGTGACATGTTATTATCACAAAAATGTACTACTGCAGTTAATAAGCATGCTGACAATTTACTGGGAGTGATGACTACTGACAGAAATAAAATATCTGGAGCACTGAAGAAGAGGGGTGTGGTACATACAGCTGATCATTTTATATGTTTTGTCCAGCCCCTGTATATCAACAGAATCTACTTTGAACCATTCGAGGATCTTGAACAAAATCACTCACCGTTAAAATGACCTGGAGCTGTACATGACAGATACAGTCTGAGTCAATGAGATTAGTGCAGTCATGGATTGCCACTGGCAACCTTACATCAAGTTAAACTATAGCTACACAGGAAGACAGAGATTAAAAAACATAGTGCTTTACTGGATAAAAAAAAAAAACCTGCCTCGTAAAACCTGCTGTTGCTTTAAATGTTTTTTTTTTGTTTTCTATGTATAACTTTGTACAGTATTTATTTCTTCAAATACCACATGCTTATTGGTTCTCATAATCTACCGATATACAATTGGGTATATAACAACATATCATCATTGGAAATAGGATGTACAGACTGTGTTGAAGAGATCATGAACAGGCACCCAAATGTGTTGTTAAAAAAATGATTCTCAATTATCAATGCAATGAGACACCATGAAGAAGAATTGTCAGTTTCTACCATGTTAAGCAGCTTCTGTTTTTTCAAAATGTATTTTCGTCTTCTTTCATATCCGTTTGTAAAAAAGGTTAATCCACATGTACTTGTCCTCTAATTTAATAGTGGTTCTTTGACTACTTGTGTTTATGCCCTACTGTATTACTATATCGTTTTTGTATTAAATCTACTCTAATGACCTACACGCTTTGTACAATACAGTACCCTACAACATGTGAATCGGTTGCATGAGTCATATCTCATCCTGTCATGACTGTTTCCATATGCTTGATAGTCTTTCTCTCTATTTCCTGATGCCGTGTCAACCATTTCCAGAAACTGATTTGTCAGTTCAGCCCCACTCACCATCAACACTCCTCAGTTGTGATTGTTAAATTATGGTTTCTAATGTGTTAATGGACTTTGGTCATCTCAGGAATGTTTCCGAGTTGCATAATATATTACTTGGTTACAAAAAAAAAAAAAAAAAACAACACAACATACTGTACACTGACAAAGGCTTCTTGTTGAAATATACGTTGAATATCTTACAGTAACTACAGATCTTACCCCTGAGAACAAGTACATTTTTCAGAGATCACCTTTTTTAAAACGTATTATTATTATAATTATTATTATTAATTTCTTAGCAGATGCCCTTATCCAGGGCGACTTACAATTGTTACAACATATCACATTATTTTTACATACAATTACATTATTTTTTTACACATTATTTTTACATACAATTACCCATTTATACAGTTGGGTTTTTACTGGAGCAATCTAGGTAAAGTACCTTGCTCAAGGGTACAACAGCAGTGTCCCCCACCTGGGATTGAACCCAAGACCCTCCGGTCAAGAGTCCAGAGCCCTAACCACTACTCCACACTGCTGCCCTTGTTTTATAGTTTATACTTTACTATATCATTTACAGAACTTTTCTTATGTCATCAATGAACAAGCCATTTTACGAAGGTCACAGTTTCGCTTTTTCAAATAAATCTGCACTTCACGAAGGCATGAACACCTACTGTACGAAATACTTTTCCGTTTAATTAGAGTCATACATTCCTCTTGTGTTTGGTTGCCTTTGAATGTCTCAGCACAATAACGTCAATTGCTTAATGTAATATCTTTATGGAAATGAACTGGGTGTCAATCAGTAACACTGAGACTGCAGCACAATGGAAGCAAATTGAAGATCAAGTACAAAGACCATTGAAAGTAATTTCTTCTATCATTGTTGAAGCTACTGCTAGAAATTGCTGTCTTACCAGAAATTACCCCTCCTCCCAAACAAATAAACCACAGTTACAGCATCATTTCAAGTCTCCGCTTGGCCAAACTTTTAAAGAGTGGAACCACCTCATCTAGCTCACTATCAAACAATAGACCTAGCGGTTTATTAAATCCTGTATCCGTTTATGTTCCAAATGAACAAGCCTTGTCTGGTTTATGACACAGACTTTGGAAGACACAGCTGGCAGTTTGAAAAAACATGTGCCCCCTGTTTCAACCTTAAACTGATCAACAAAGAACAAATGAGCAATGATGCAAGCCTAGCATGTCAGAATCTGGCAGCCAAGGTTTGAACAATAATTCCCTGTATTTTTTGAAGTAAATTAAACCTTGTGTGCGGCTCCTCATGGAATCCATTCACTGTAAACAGAGCAGTACACCCAATGCATAGTGTGGGCCTCAGTGTTATACAGCTGCTACAGTAAGCCTCTGCTCAGATATGTTCCTAATTATATCACATAGCAGTGTTTACAAGGGATCTTCCCCTTTGGGATTCACACACTGAAACCAATATTCCCAGTATCCCTAGGGCAAGATCACTTTACCCACATACATGTACATAAATAAAGTGATAACAATGTTTGCATCCACACATGAGACATGATTGTGGAATAATCTAATTTATTTTAACTGTGCACTCTAGTTTTACATCCTGGAAAACAATATCCAATTTCTACTGTATTTACAATAAGGATATCAGAAACTGTATAATTAGAACATAGTTTTCTTTTGAAAGTATCATTGTGTATTCTATTAATTATATACCAACCTAAAGGAACGAATATCTGTTAGATCATAATACATTTCCAAGGCAATCACATCATGGATACAAGATTCACAGTAGGATAATTTGTCAAAATAAGCCAAGAAGTAAAGTACTATAGCTAACACAAGACAAAACTGCAACTACAGCATGATTCAAACGGGACTAAAAACCAAGTGTCCTCAGAGTTGGTCAAAAGCAGAGGACATCTAGTAACCTCCCAGACGTTGATCAGTTTCCATTAACGAAAGTCGTTAAATTCAAAATGAAATGTTATCTTGTGGCCAGAGAGGGCGCTTTTGTGGATGATTTGTAAACAATGAACCAGGTTTAAATAACTAATTTCTTTGTACCTTCTTTTCCAAATGCGTAGAACAGTGGTGCACAACTCGGGTCATGGAGAGCCGGTGTCCCTCCTGGTTTTTGTTCTAACCATACCCTAAATTAGTTAATTGGACCAATTAAGCTTCTAATAAAGTCAAATAAAGCTGGAATAAAAACCTGTAGGGACACCGGCTTTCCAGGACCAAGTTGTGCAATACTGGCACAGAATAACCATTTTGTCCTTTGAGTGCTATGTATTTCCATACATACCTTCAAATGCACCGTTAAAAGCATTCATTTTTTAAGTCGCCAATTATGTTTTATATTTTCTGCATTTGTAGCAATCATATACAGAGTGAAATAAGTACATGAAAAAAAACCTTCAGTATTTAATGTTAAAAACATGAAACAATGGTTGGCAGATTTTTAGAAGTACATTATATAACAGCCTGTCCATGTGCCCTCAATTACCCAACTGTATAAATGGGTAATTGTATGTAAAAAGAATGTGTAAAAAAGAATGTAATTGTATGTAAAAATAATGTGATATCTTGTAACAATTGTAAGTCGCCCTGGATAAGGGTGTAAGCTAAGAAATAAATAAAAATAATAATAATAAATTATACAGCTTGGGCACTAAAGGTCAGCTGGATTTGGGCTTTTGTTTTCACAGCATTTGAAACTGTATCATCAATAAGCTTATTTATTTATTACAAGAGTTTTGCTGTTCAAGGTACAGTTTCAGATCATTAAAACCATTCTACTCTATTACATACTAGAATGTGTTGTTTGTTGTGCCACCTGCTTTGTCTGCAATAAAGCAAAGTTACTGCTGTACTTCTGTTGTTTAATTAGAGCAGCACATACAATACGGGTTCCACTGACTAGTCTGAAAACAGCCCAAATTCAATAAGCTTTTAGCTGGGGAAAAAGCATTTTCAGAAAATACAAATACAAGCAATAAACAATGTAAATGAGAAGCAATATTTATTTTAAGATGATTAATACATTGCTAATGAATTAATGTAACTGTTTATTGCATGAATTTGAGTTTTTCTAAAAACACATTTTCCTACCTAACAGTTAATAGAACTGAACCTTTACACTCACACTGCTCAGCTGGCACAGGGCAGCCTCAGGGGCTGCCTCAGATTTAGGCCTGCAACCCCGTTCACATTTGCGGTTTAAGGCGCCTTTGCGCGTTCACATGTGGGACTGAAAAGCAGGCCTAAAATGTAGCGAATTGCTTTTCTTTTTATGGAACGACTGCATTCAAAATGGAAGAGGTACTGGATTATACAGTAACCCTTGATGTGCAGCAGATGTTTCATATTAATATATATTTTTTTAATGCAGCACATAATCAATTGTATGGTATTTATGTAAAAAACATATTATTGACTATTTTGACTTAATGTTATGGTGTGTAACAGGGTGACGGTCCGAGCTTACCCCCATCCACAATCACATTACTCTCTCAAGAACACGGAGGTATTTAGAACGCGGGCAACTTAATTGCAATTGTATTTTCAACTACCAATGCTGCTGTAATTGTAATCATAATGGTAATGGTAATTGACCCCAGGACTGGCTAAATTTAAAACCATTATTAAACAATATACATACAGTGCCTTGCATAAGTATTCACCCCCCTTGGACTTTTCCACATTTTGTAGTGTTACAACCTGGAATTAAAATGGATTTAATTAGGAATTTGTGTCATTGATCTACACAAAATAGTCCATAATGTCGAAGTGGGGAAAAAAATCTACATATTTTTCAAAATTATTTACAAATAAAAAACTGAAAAGTCTTGATTGCATAAGTATTCACCCCCTTTGCTGTGACACCCCTAAATAAGCTCTGGTGCAACCAATTGCCTTCAGAAGCCACATAATTAGTTGAATGGAGTCCACCTGTGTGCAATTAAAGTGTCACATGATCTCAGATTAAATACACCTGTTTCTGGAAGGCCCCAGAGTTTGTTAGAGAGCATATCTAAAAAAACAGCATCATGAAGACCAAGGAGCTATCAAAACAAGTCCGGGATAAAGTTCTGGAGAAGCACAATTCAGGGTTGGGTTATAAAAAAATATCCCAAACTTTGAACATCCCCCGGAGCACCGTTAAATCCATTATTAAAAAATGGAAAGAATATGGCACAACCGCGACTCTGCCTAGAGAAGGCCGTCCACCAAAACTCAGCGACCAGGTAAGGAGGGCATTAGTCAGAGAAGCAACCAAGAGGCCAATGGTAACTCTGAAGGAGCTGGAGAGATCCACAGCTGAGATGGGAGAAACCGTCCATGGGACAAGTATAACTCGGACGCTCCACAAAGCTGGGCTTTATGGAAGAGTGGCGAGAAGAAAGCCATTGCTGAAAAAAACCCATATCAAATCACATTTGGATTTTGCCAAAAGGCATGTGGGAGACACAGCAAACGTGGAAAAAGGTTCTCTGGTCTGATGGGACCAAAACTGAACTTTTTGGCCTTAGCGCAAAACGCTATGTGTGGAGCAAAGCCAACACTGCTCATCACCCTGAGAACACCATCCCCACGGTGAAGCACGGTGGAGGCAGCATCATGTTATGGGGATGCTTTTCATCGGCAGGGACTGGGAAACTGGTCAGGATTGAGGGCAAGATGGATGGAGCCAAATACAGGGAAATTCTAGAGGAAAACCTGTTTCAGTCTGCAAGAGACCTGGGACTGGGGCGGAGGTTCACCTTCCAGCAGGACAATGACCCTAAACACACAGCCAAAGCTACACTGGAGTGGTTTAAAAACAAGGACCTGAATGTCTTAGAATGGCCCAATCAAAGCCCAGACCTCAATCCGATTGAGAATCTGTGGCAAGACTTGAAAATTGCTGTGCACCAACGGTCCCCATCCAAACTTGACAGAGCTTGAGCAATTTTGCCAAGAATGGGCAAAAATTGCAGGATCCAGATGTGCAAAGCTGGTAGAGGCTTACCCAAAAAGACTCACAGCTGTAACTGCTGCCAAAGGTGCTTCTACCAAGTATTGACTCAGGGGGGTGAATACTTATGCAACCAACAAATGTCTTTTTTTTGTTTAATTAACTTTTGTGTCACAATAAAAAAAATATTTTGCCCCTTCAAAGTGTTAAGTATGTTGTGTAAATCAAATGGTAAAAATCCCAATTAAATCCATTTTAATTCCAGGTTGTAACACAAAATACAAAATGTGGAAAAGTCCAAGGGGGGTGAATACTTATGCAAGGCACTGTAAGGGAAATAAAGAGCATTTGTGTAACTCATATTAAACCGTCTTGAGAAAAAGGTGACTGACTTCACAGAACTAACTCACTGTAATGCACTTAATGTGGATATTTATTGTGACAGCAAGGCTGGTTTTGTACGCTGCCATCAGCACTAAACAGTTTAACTGATGATCCCAATCAGCTAATCAACGTTTGGTATGCTGCAGGGTTGGCTGATTTCAATCAAGTCGATTTAAATCACTGATTTAAAATCACTGGATTTAAAAAAAAAAAAAAAGTTTACTACCTATTTTATATAGTTTCCCAAGGAAAAGAGATGAAAAATATGTTTTAAAAACCTTTAATTAAACCCAAAGATCTTAAACTCTTACTATCTATAAACTAAAACTCTTAGGGCCGTATTCACATCACAGTGCAAGTGCGAGTGCAAGCGTGAACGGCGCTTGCCCCCGATTCTGTGGCTCATAAATGGAGCACTGCACTGCACTGAAATGGTATTCTGAAGACATGTCTTGCCCCATTATAGAGCACCTGCCCCATCATTAAAATATTCTGATGACAGTGCAATGGGGTCCCAAATAGACAATTGAGCACTGTGTTAAGACCCGCTGAAACCAGATTTAGTGGTGCAATCAGGAACTTTAACAATTGAACACGCTATAAAAAGCAAAGTAGTCCTAAGTAACAACTGCGTGTGTGTGTTTGGACTGACACAGAAAGAGGAAATCAAAGAAAGAAAAGTAAAAGAAAAGAATGACTGGGATGAGTGAGGGGTATTTTTCTCTAGCGTACTCCATCGCTACATTCTTGTAGTTCACATATTGTGGTTCACATTTAGAGGATGCCACAATAATATATAATTTGCTTTATTTATGTATTCATTTAAGATCGAGTAATTTAGTTTGGTATGTAACTATTTACAAACCACCATTTCCAACATCCTTAAATTTACAGTTTGACCACTTTGGATTTTGTTAAAATGGGCTTGCCACTAAGAAAATAAAATAAAAAATAATAAATAAATAAATAAATAAATAAATAAATAAATAAATAAACAGCGCTGCAGAGTGCAGACAGACAGACAAACTAAATGGATTGTGGTATGTGACCATGGCAGTCCTCCTTTAGATCAAACAGACTTTACCGCCTTGATAACACTCTCCTACAGTATGAGGACAGAAATACTTTGGGGGGCCCTTCTGAGACCTGACAGCTGTCAGGCACTCATTAAGGAACAGCCAAGCCCGGCAGCTGGTGAAGTACAAGGGCTTAGCAACCAAATTAACCCAAATCATGACAGTAAACCCTTCACTCAAAAGATGACTTAAATAAAGACTTAGTAACTTGATTGACATTATATTCATAACATAGTGTAAAACAGTGTCAATTGTTTGACATACAACAGTAATAAAACACTTCACACCAAAAGATATAACAGAACTTATTTGCATAAACCTGTTACAATATATTAATGGCCAATTATATCTCTAATTGTGTTTTGTTGAAATTAAAGACTGTGGCAGAAATTTCAATTGAGAAGCGGGCAGAAAAAATGCCGAGGTATGTTTAACCGATCCTTATAGTTCTGTGTTTTAATTTATTTCAGATACAATGTGGGAATGTTTAGTCTGTAATAATCCATGTTAATGATTGAGAATAGGGTTCGGCCCTATAGGAGGTAGTGTATATCCAGACCCTGTCATTGTCATTAAAACAATTACAAACATACTGTGTTTCCTTCCAGACAAAGGTGTTTGAGACACAAATTAGATCTAATAGGAAGGCTAAATTACAGTATTTAAGTGTTGCCGTTTTCTCATAATTAAAAGTCCCTTCTTCCACCCTCGCGTTTGTGTGCCAGATTTTAATGAAAGAAGCTGTTTACCTGAATAAATGAGCAAATCAAGGTTTAGAACAAAATATAGTATCACTACTTTCAATTGACATATACAGAGATTCAAAGACTAACAAAAGTAACTCACTTTAACATCAGTGCATACATTGAAATGAATTAAATGGTTACTATGTACAGTACAGGCACCTGTTCAGGTACATTCCAGGAGTCAGTTCATAGTGGTGACCCTCTAAGTGTTCGTGATTACGATCCACAAATCCCTTGTTCTTAAAAACAGCAAAGGCCACACATTTTCTTGCTTCTGTTTTGATATTTAAAAAAATGCAGTGTTGGGTTAAATGCAGTTTAGGAAAGTATAGGATAAGACTGATGCCATGTTCTTTACTGTAGGGTGTTACTTTACTCAAGCTAAATAGTTTATACCACCACGTATCATCTGTATACAGATGACCCCAATTCTATAAGAGCTGCAATTTAATGAATTGCTTTTACTCACATGCTTTATGAAATAATGAAAGCAATGTGACATTCTGAAGTTACCTTTAGAAGCTATACAAGGCAGTGCCCTCAGGCTAAGGAATCATCTTTGTCAGCATATTTCACTGGAAAGGGGAATACCTAAAATTCTCTAACGATGGGGGTTTGGTTACAGTGCTCTTACTAAATTTAGGCGGAGGCACTGTTTATATTACATAGGCAGCACAGCATTATCACTGTAAACATCCAAAAGCCAGGTGGTCTGACGAATACCGTAACGGCAATGATGTTAATTCATCCTATCTTCAGTATATTTTGGCAGAGGGTGGCTTTGCGTGTTGCCAAAAGGCACGGTGATGGGGCGGTGGAGCCAGCATTCCAATTCATTGAAGTCACAGTCACAGTACAGTACTGCTAGCAGTGGTGATGGGAACCATATATACCTGTAGCAACCCAGTATAATAATAGTTACAGCTATAACAAAGAATTATAAAAAACAATAACAGTACTACTAACATTACAACTAATAATACTACTACGGTATGTTATTACCAATAATAATATAAGGAATAATAAATAATACATTCCATAGAGAGTTTCTGGGGACATATAAATCACGAGCGGAGTACTACCCTGGTATGTACAGTTCTGGTGTATTTAATACACAGAGACATCATTGATTAAAAAGGCAGAACTTGCAGAAGTAGCAATGTGTATTTTTAACAATTAAAGAACAACAAAAAGTGAAATTAAAAAAAAAAAAAAAAAACTTGTAAAACCGGAAAAGTGTAACTATTCATTTTTTAAAAAGCTATCAGTATTTCTTTTATTTAATTTTTTGTATTATTATTATTTTGGTCAAGTTGCTTTTGTTTCCATGATAAGTGGTGTGCAGACATTTGTTCCACTTTAGTCATCTGTCTGCACTACCTAACATTCCACTGAGAGCATGTGGCTCATATTCAGACCCATTTAAGCACTTTACTGATGGAATGAAATTTGTAAAGAAAGTGTCAAGTGGGTCTAACAGAATTTCATGTAGAACTTGCCAGCCATACATATTATTACTAGTAGAATGAAAATTCCTATTCCTAATTTTAGCCACAAACCTAAGTATTAGCCGTGAAACCACGTTGTTCCTGGCAAGCTCACATAATGCTGTCCCAATTCACAGTGAAACATGCTGGTAGTCTTTCTTTCTCAACACAACTTTAAATCAAAAGTTATTCTGGAATAGGTGTTTAAACTGCGGCTTAGCAACTACTCCCTGGGCTTAGAATATATTTTAATACTATTGACGGAGCTCAGGCTACTCTAAGAAACAGTAATAATACAAATATGAATATAACAGACAAGCATCTGTGATTTAATCCAAGTAAAGCTGCCTGCCACACATTCATTGGATGTAACAGGTTTGCGGCAGCTATACTGTACTGTAATGACTGATTTTATTAATTGCAACACACATTTTACCTTCTTCCAGAAATAATGAAAAAAATCAAACATCTATCCAGGATAACAATCCAGCTCTGCTAATACTGTACTGGATATGACAGAGGCACAGGAGGTAAAGTATTGACTTGGCTCTGTGCTGAATGTCAGTGGGATCTAAATTCAGACATCTTAACACTCACTCTCTCGTAATCCACACACACACTGCCTGAAAATGTTACAGTGCTTCAGTATGTTTGTAACTCGTACACAAAACAACCCTGAGTACATCAGCTGACTGCTACAGCACAGCCAGTTCAGTACTTGGCAAAATGGGTCAAGTCCCATTCATAGTGCCTAATAGTGTCACTTTCACATGAAAGGACAAACAGTACAGATCTGCCCTTTGGCGATGCAGATCTCTACAAAATGCATTTACCACAGACTGACAAACACCCCCTTGTATGCTTTTAATAATCCTACTTTGGCAGTCCTAGGCTTGCTAAAATGTTGGATGATGCTGAGTGAATCAATTTCATAGAGAACGGTTGGAGAAAAAAATGTAAAGAGAGGATGTAAACTACAAAGCAAAAGGCGAGGCTTCATTTTTTTCTGTAGCTAATAAAAACATGATTAAACTGCAGCAGTTTTGTACAGCAGGGTATCACAAAAGGGCAGTTGAACGAATATGTTGTCATTAATCTGAATAGTGTGTATGCTAATGAATAACGTTAGGGCCAGTGACTCGTCACGCAATGAAAAGGTAGTGAGTCAATAATACATTAAACCCTTATGATGCATCCTAACAAAAATCCTCCTTTAGCTAAGGATTTAGCATTTTCCTCCAAAATGGACTATTCTGAACTGGGGGCTGGGATGAATGTTGTAATGTCTGACTTCTTTTAGCAGAAGATTCATAATTTCTCAGGCCAGAATTTCCAACCACTATTCATATTATATATATATATAGCTCTGGAAAAAATTAAGAGACCACTGCAAAATTATCAGTTTCATACCAAAGCTGCCCGATTCCAGCCTTGCTGAAGCACCCCCAGATCATCACCGATCCTCCACCACATTTCACAGTGGGTGCGAGACACTGTGGCTTGTAGGTCTCTCCAGGTCTCCGTCTAACCATTAGATGACCAGGTGTTGGGAAAAGCTGAAAATTGGACTCATCTGGGGGTGCTTCAGCAAGGCTGGAATCGGGCAGATTTGTCTTTGTGAAGGACGCATGAATCAAGCCAAGTACAAGGTTGTCCTGGAAGAAAACTTGCTTCCTTCTGCTCTGACAATGTTCCCCAACTCTGAGGATTGGTTTTTCCAGCAGGACAATGCTCCATGCCACACAGCCAGGTCAATCAAGGTGTGGATGGAGGACCACCAGCTCAAGACCCTGTCATGGCAAGCCCAATCTCCAGACCTGAACCCCATTGAAAACCTCTGGAATGTGATCAAGAGGAAGATGGATGGTCACAAGCCATCAAACAAAGCCGAGCTGCTTGAATTTTTGCGCCAGGAGTGGCATAAAGTCACCCAACATCAATGTGAAAGACTGGTGGAGAGCATGCCAAGGCGCATGAAAGCTGTGCTTGAAAATCAGGGTTATTCCACCAAATATTGATTTCTGAACTCTTCCTAAGTTAAAACATTAGTATTGTGTTGTTTAAAAATGAATATGAACTTATTTTCTTTGCATTATTCGAGGTCTGACAACACTGCATCTTTTTTGTTATTTTGACCAGTTGTCATTTTCTGCAAATAAATGCTCTAAATGACAATATTTTTATTTGGAATTTGGGAGAAATGTTGTCAATAGTTTATAGAATAAAACGAAAATGTTCATTTTACCCAAACACATACCTATAAATAGTAAAACCAGAGAAACTGATAATTTTGCAGTGGTCTCTTAATTTTTTCCACAGCTGTGTATATGTATATATATATATATATATATATATATATATATATATATATATATATATATATATATATATATATATATATATATATATAAAATCAGCCAACAGAAAATCTGCATTTTCTCTGTGGCAGTCCAATCATACATGAGAGGAGGCGGGACATAAACAGTTGAAGGTCTTGAGTTGGTTTAACCAATGTGAGAGTCAAAGATCTGCCCCTTGTTATGCAGGTGTCCAGTCATGAGTGAGCAGAAGCGGGACAAAAACCTGGAGGGTATTCTCTGTTTCAGTTGAAGGTCTTGGGAGTTTAACCAATGGGAACGTCAAAGATCTGCCCTGGTTTTGCAGTTGTCCAATCATTAGTGAGCATTAGTGGGCGGGACATAAATATGCTAGGGTAAGCGGTGTAAGTATAGTTGAATTTTGCACGATGTTGCTTGTTATAGAGCGTTATTGAGAATTATATTGAGAACGTTGAAATAATATTTCAATTTTTTTTTTTGTAACGTTTTTTTGGTTATGGTAGGGTTACCATATGGCTCCAGATTAACCGGACGCTTTGAGACAGACCGGGATTTCAAAATTCCCCCTAAATTGAAAGTAATTCACGTATAAATGAGCTCCACCTTTGCTGAGATTAATCCTGCTGTGGTGGAATTGCTTGGGCGCAGCAAACAAGTCACACTGATCAGCTGCTTCTGATCAGATCTTAATGAACGAATAGCTAATTTATCGATAGAGCAACGAGATGATGATGCGATTGTATTTGCAGAATAATATGGGCGATTGAATTTTAATAAACAGGTAAAAATAGCGACTGGCTGCAATTCATTCTTAGTATAATACAATTATTTGACGCGCATGCGGGTATTTAATCACCATTCTTAATTGTAGCTAAGGATGGTTCATTTACACCTTCATTTATTTCAATTTAGGGGCAAGTTTGAAATCCCGGTCTGTCTCACAGCGTCCGGTTAATCTGGAGCCACATGGTAACCCTAGTTACGGATCAATTTCAAGAAAACGTTCTCATAAAATTGGAGATTGTTAAAAAAAAAAAAAAAAAAAAAAAAAAAAAGGGAGGTGTACACCACAAATACCCAAACTGACACAGGAAGCAAAGGGATATACTCACCACTTCCAACATTTACATTATTAAAAGTTATCCATGGCTTACCGACAGCTGTCAATTAAAAAAAAAATAATACTGTTGGAACTGTCTTATGTTCAGTGCAGAAAAGGAGATATAGAACAACTGGCTAAAGCAACCTAGGATATCTAATGAAGCCAGCACAGAAACATGAGCGTTCCCAAAGTCACTAGCGAGCCACTGTTACACTCAAAACTTTTGGACAAACCCGGATTGACGTTCAACTGGATAAGCAAAAGTGTAGGGACACAATACATCACAGTGAGCACAATGAATGTCTTGTGTTTTCAGGTATCAGGTGACTGACAGTGGCCCGAATGAATAATTGTTCTGTGAAAATCTGTTACATTTAATAAAAAAAAATACAATAATAAAACGATTTTAAAAAGGCCAAATTCCCATTGGGCTTATTTTTTTTAGATTCTATTGATTTAGAAGTATTACTATGCAGGACAGCCGCTTGAAGATCGTTACCCTTATTAATGTGCACAGATTAATCTACCGATTAATCAACTAATGCCCATAGGTTAACCTGTATATATGTTGAATACTTATCGTGAATACTTAGTGTTTGTGAAAATACTGAAATCTGTAGAAACATCTTTGTTTTTCTTGTACGGTGGCGCATCATCCACCGCTTTCAACACCACCACATTTTTTTCTGTAAGGATAGTGCCATTTTTGCGTGAGCACTATGGCAACTCGAAATGCGTCATAGGATCTAAAATACAGTACAGAAACACTAATGTGGATGCAAGTTAATACATTTTGCAACATCCCTTACACTCAGCTGTACGAACTCAAGTGTTACATTTTATTCTCAATTATTTTCTTCCCTGGGAGGGCTCCAAAATAATTTGCACTAACAGGAAATTCATTTTAAGTGAATTTGTATGATAAGAATTTACAATAAGCGACTACTATCAGGAAATTAGTCTAATCCAAACTAATTTTCAATAAAACACACAGTACTTTTAAATGTATAGGCTTAATACTTTTCATTGTTCTGTAATTGAAATTTGATTTCAGCGTTACTGTAACTTCAATAAAAACTGACTGTATGCATTTGGCTTAGACTCCTGATAATAAGAATTACTGATAAGATGAATTTTTTTGCCGGTCCCTTGAAATTCATATTAACGAGAATTAACTCTGTGTGTGTGTGTGTGTGTGTGTGTGTGTGTGTAGTATATATCTATATCTATCTATCTATCTATCTATCTATATATATGCTGTACCTGTCTCTCCTACATATTATATTTTGTTACATTTTACAAAAAAATACACTCACCTATCAAACATAAAAAAAGAAATGAACCAATAGTTCAACATGAACATAACAAATTCTGTAGAATCTGTAGTTTTAGAAGAAATAAAGTGAATAATGTACAATACAGAAGAATAAAGGAAAATAAATGGATAAATAGACTCAATACCATGATGCCTGAAGGTTTAAATAGAAAGCAATAGTAGATCATTAACTATGTAGTAAATGACATCACAAACATATTAATGGATTTGAAGCGAGTGTAGTTGCCACGGCATAAAAAGCCTGTAAGTAGCTCCACTGTTTGTTTTCAAACACACTTCTCCTTGACAAAGGTAGTTAAACATACCAAAAAGTTGGTGAGTTGGCTCTTTTAAGCAAAACCTTTTTTTTGTGTGTATCTTTTATATAATCTATACAAAAAAGAATAATACGACCTGTTCAATACCATAGAGCCTAAAAACAATTAACCCTTAATTTACAGTAAGTGATCAGGTCATCATTTGCATAATTCCCATATTTAAATGTATAATCCTCTGAAATAAACTTCAAAAAGAAACTTGATTTGGGAGCTTGGTGCCCCAGAATTTAGACTTTAGGGTATTTAGACTTTTCAGTTGGCATAGCATTAGAGCGTACCGATTCTGTGTCAGAAGGGTTTAGTCTGAAGGATGTCTTGGGCATTTTGGCATTCTGGCTGCCACCTGCCATCCTGAATAGGCCTGGATGTACAGTTCTACCCTGAATGTGAACACACTGTCTGTGTCAGTAGTTCTCCTGCAAACCAAATGCACAGGAGGCATTTAAGAAACCTACCAGAATGTGTTAGGCAGAGCAGTTTCTTTTCAGGAGTGGCGCTGGGATTGACAAAACAGAATGTGAGCAAGTGCCCTTCTACTGCAGCCAATATCTGCACAGCTTTCAGTTGCTGCTTGGACAGCTGGTCTTGTACATGGTGCAATGCAGACATAAAGAAACACCTGCGTGGAACGGTTTAAAGAAAATACTATGCCTTGTCCAAACAGAGACAGGGACATGTGGTTCTGTTGTGTGGATCCAAGACCATGCCAGTACATAAAGGATCCTACGGTGTCTGAAAAACAAGGAACGTCTTTTCAATATTAAAATAATGCATGTCACTTAACATTTTAAAAAGTTGAAACTGTAGGGAACAATGATGGGATTGCTGATGATAGCATGCCAATATGCTGTCTAAGATAGACATTTACAGTGCAGACTATTTTGTATTATTTATAATGACTTTTCCCAATAGAAAGCGAGTCTTTCCTAAATACTACATTTTAATTCTTTGCATCCAAGACATGTAATTAAGTTTTAAGAATGACATCTACTGTTTCTGTCTAAGCAATTTGTCAGTCCCAGACTGTTGTGTAAACTTATATATATATAAATAATAAAATGGGAGAAAAAAGAAATACAAACTCATTAACACAGTCATTCTGCACGGTCTTTTATTAAAGCATGTGTAAAAGCCACAGAAATTGATTGCTCGTCTCTCAGTTCACTTTCTTGTTTTAGTTTAATGTGTTGCTTACTTTCAATATGTTCTTTTATTCTGTCAGCGTGAACATGTACATCAATGCAACAGTATTTGCAATGCAATGCATCTGGCCCACTTCTGTTATTTGGCTTTTGAATATTCATAAACTGATTTACGTTTTCTCCCCATTCCTCATCCACTCACAATATTATATTTTCGTGTATTTAAATTTAGTTTTTGATCAAGCTAGTTACTACGTCCAGCACTTGCCACAATAATCAGACTTTGACTCACCATTGGCCAACAGAAATCAGGTGACAATGTGTTTGTGAAGCAACAGAGAACCAATCACATGGGATGTTTGAACGTTATTTGATCCTCTGAACGTACCTACTGTATCAGTGTAGGGCTACTTATTACAATGTCAGGGTCAAATAAAACAGCATTTTAATACAAATATTGTATATTTCCAAGAAAAGAGTACCAGGTAAATACTGAATAGTAGACTAAAAATCAGGTATAAATCAGTAAAAAATAAGGTTCAAATAAAAAATAAATTTAAATCCTCAAATTATTCAGTAAAATTCGTAATAAACCGGAAATGCGGAACACTATGTAAACAGTACCTACAGTAGGACTCAATGGAGTACTTGGAGAATGCTATTTGGGCTATATATTACTTGCATCTGAATTTAGCTTGGAGACAGGGATTGGCTGATAAAACATGCCCTTCTGTGAAATTGTGGTGGTAAAATGATACATTTCTATAGTTAACTCCCCAGCTCTACAGTGCAAGAGTGGTTTCTGAAATGGTAACCATGTAGACAAAACCCCAAAATAGCATCTCATCCAAAAAGAAAAAAAAAAAACCTACACACAGTACTTAACTTAACACAGAAAACCCGCCCCTTCAATTCTCCGATTGGTTAAATGTTGTGTCAAGACGTAACACAGGTGTCAAAAGATTTTTTTTTTTCACCCAGCAACTTGCAACTGATCTAGTCTGCTAGAAGCGCAATCAATCCTTATTGTTAAAGGCACAGTAGCATCTGCAAGACGGGCGGATTGGATTTTTTCAGCCGGGCAGCGACAGCCAATTCGTCGGCCAACCCGTCTGGTTGAAAAGGCCTGGGGAGAACCCGGAGTATGGATTTGAAGATACAGAAATTAATACTTTACACTTTTACAAGCATTGACCTACTACAACCATCCATATTTCTGGTAAATGTAGAACAAATAGCTTAACCACCAGTCTTACATTTCCTTAAAATCCAGAACTTTTTGTTCTTTCAAAAAGTCGTCTTAAATCAACTGGAGCAAGAGTTTTTTGCTGTTTTGCACCTCAGTTGTGTAACTCTATTCTGGTTACCATTAGGCAGGGTTAAACATTGGATTCTTTTAAGTTTAAATTGAAAACATACTTTTTTAATGTGCTTTCATATAATTGGTTGTAACTGGAGTGTATTATATATATGAGCAATCTTGTTTTGTTTTTAACTTTGTACAGCACTCTGGGATGTCATGGCGTGAAGGGTGCTGTATAAAAATAAATGTGTATTGCATTTCTATTAATTGGGGAAAACAATAGCAGTAACACATCAGGGTTAAGTAGCGTAAGAGGCACCTTCTGTCACATCTGTTAAAGAGCACTCGTTAACGTCCTGTCTATAAATAGCACTGACAAACTGGTGATCTTATTTCCTCAAATGAAAGTGTTTTTTAATGAGAACATGCATCATGGGAAAGGACAACTCAAGACTAACTCACATCCACCCTATTCCTTCCTGTATTAATTTCAGCAATGCGTGCTACCAACAGTGTTGATGTACAGTATAATATACCACTATATACTGAACACTGTACTTTGATTAACTATAATATACAAAGTTTCCCCAGAACTACAAATAATTAAATACACAAAACATTAATGTTCCTGCAAACTACTGTATGCCTGAACCCAAACGTACAGTGTCAGGACAGGTCAATTAGTCTCTACCTACAATACTTTATATAGAGGACTACCATTGCATTTACATTTAAATATTGTAAGTTTCGTAACCCCCTATGCTGCCATATATACATAGAATACAACATCACTTTGTATAACAGCTTGATCTGCTTGTTACGCTACAATCTATTATGTGACAGCTATTAATGTATCATCCACTATACTGGGAGGGCTGTAATTATATACTACATGGCTTGCTGATCTGCATCTACAGGAACCTGCAGTATAATTAATGTCAAATAGTCAATAGATTATACTGCAATATATACGCTTTTACAAAAATCATAAATTGGAATCCTATTTAAATTAAACAAACTTGTATGAACAGCATATGGAACACCTAAATGAATCAATCAAAATAGAAAAGCAGATTCTTTTTTTTTAAAAAACAATCCCAATAGGGACCCCGTTATCTGAAACAAAATGATTCAGAAACTGACACACCATACAGTTACTTTAAAATATTACATGAGAAAGCTTAAATTAGAAACACACAGTCAGTTATGCTAAACAGGTCAACAGCCATTTATACATTTTATGAAAGCATATTGTAAATTAGGACAAGATGCTTTACAGTAAAGACACATTTTTTCAATGAAGTTTAGTGACAACTTCTCTTTTACACCCAGACAGAAGATGTGCCAAGACCAGTTCCCCTTCTGTGTAATTGGATCTGCAATTTTACACATCGGTGTACACATTCTGCCTAGGTAACTTCTTTGTCAATATGATCCTCTCTGAGATCCCTCTCTGAAAACAGCTCTGCATAATCTACTGAGCACAGCAGGAAAAACCCAGCTTCCTACTGTTTCCGTGGGACCTTTCTCTTTATTGTCAGTCTGTCTCCCCATCTTTGTCATTTTCCAGGTCTTGTGTCTCCTGTTTTGCATTGTACTTTAACACACTGTCCTGTTTGATAACTGAAAATCATTTATCTTTATTTATTTTTTAATTTATTTTCCTGATTTGAATGCTGACGCCACCAGCGCGGTTTTGACTAAAGAACATCCCTCTCTTCACCCTGGCAGGCCTGCTCTCCCTGGAGAGACAGACAGTTGTTGCTCTGCCAAGACCCCACGTTTATAGCTTAGAACCAGTCATGCCTTAAGCTGCCTGTCTTCAGTTTAATTGAGCACTAATTCAACTCAGAGGCAATGCACCAAGCTCATGTCTTCCTAATATGGCCTTTATATCTGGCAATATCCCTTTTGCATGTTTGGCAGAGGTCTGCTGGTGGAAACTATGCTGTGCATTATCTCTCCTAAGACTTGAGTGACCCATATACAGTTGTAGTCAAAAGTTTACATATTATAGGAAAAATCTTTTGAAGCAAAAAAAAGTTTTGCTTTGGTGGATGAGGAAAAAAAGTTACAAGAAATAGATGTCTACAATTATTTATTTCAGCAATGTTTTTGCAAAACTCCTTAAATGCTAATTCAAAAGTATACCCTTTGATGCTATGATAGTATTGTCTACAAGGTGCTAGAAATTTCAATATGATCGTGCAGAACCTAATTCTAGATAAGTCTAGAAAATGCTGGATTCTTAGAGAGTATAAAAGGGTTAGGCATAGGATGATTGCTGTCATTACCAATAAGTCAATATGGGAAAAAAGTAAAGAGCTAACTGAAGACCTTAGGCAGAAAATTATTTACTGTCAAAGCTGGAGAAGGATACTTTAGCAATAATAACCTGTTTTAAATGATTAGGATATTTGTCAATGAGCTTTTGGCATGATTTATTTTTTATTTTTTTTAATTTAGTTAATTTGAGCCAGGATTGTTGCTCTGCCAATATCTGGAAGATAATTAGCTCTCTTGCACCTTCAAAAGCATCCTGAGGAAAAACAGTGCTTACAAGATCCTTGAGTAAACGACGTTCCTGCTCATAAATCCCTCAAGTAAAGAAAGTCACATTTTATTGACGAGTATTATGATTGCAGAGTCATATTTTAGAAGCCTGTTCCATGTCTGCCAGCTTTAACTAAATGATAATAATCACTTGTTTTAATAATTTCATTGATATTGTATATTATAAGTAGGGCTTACAATTTTCGGCTTTAACCGATAAAACCAGATAAAAAAAAATGAAAATCGGTGGAAAGCCAATAAACAGAGGAAAAACTGTGGAAATGGTTCATGTTGCCTTTACCCTTTTCACATTAAAAAAATAAAACCTACTACAAAAATAATAATAAATACATTTCCCAGTGCTGCTGGGCAATGTCCCGCCTTCCTGACTTGCATCTATCATTGATTCGTTCTGAATACTTTAAACCCGCCCCAACTACTGAGTGACCGCACATTCCTACATTTGAATTGGAGACTCTGCATGCAAGATTTAAAATGGGATTACAATTAGGATGGAGGCTTGTTAGTAGGATTTAAAGCTGTATTATGGAGGATTTAAAACAGAATTGTGGCGAAATGTACAAAAATGCCTCCACACAAAACCCCAGAAGAATGTGCCCATGACCATAGGGATTTCGTTGCAGAAGACAGCAAAGGAAAGAAGGTACAACTTAAGTGTGCAAGTACTGTTGAGTTACTATACATATTTTGACAAAAAAAAAAAGAAAACGCTCAAGACTTTTGGAAAGTAACCGAAAACACTAATTTCATACAGTATATAAAAAAAACGAAAGCCCCGAAAACAATGGTTTACGTAAAACTCGAAAATAGCTAAAAATAAGCACCGAAAAGTACAATTAATAAAACCTGAAAAACAGAAGCACCAATTATAAGCCCTGTCCGCATTACAAGTAAAAAATAAAAATAAATAAAAAAGATAGAGTGTATACATTAAAATCCAAACAACATCGTACAAGACCTAAAAAAAGAAATCAGGTAAAAACAATGCAGATGGTTGTAAAATGACAACCTCCTATAGCAAAGTTGTAAAATGCAACTACTTTGATGTTCTGGAAACTACCCAGTTACAAAAAATATATATTTTTGGCAACCTGCTTACCAAGCAGAAGCTTCAGACATCCTAATTACTAGCTGTCAACCCATCTCATAGCCTGGATTCCCTTTCCCTCGCTCCCAAGAGTATATTTCTGACCACAAATGCTGACCCCACCACAGCAGGACGTGGCACTAATCCACTTACAGCAGGCTGGAGATGAAATGCTTTGCATTCTGGTAAATGCCTTTAAAACCAGTGGACCACTAGCATTAGTTGTAGCCATCAGTGTAAAAGTGGTTTCATAATATGTCATGAAACAAAAAAAAAAAACACCACCACCACCTGCGGATAAAGAAAGGTATTGTGTACTGGCATTGTATTTGTTTCAGTTAAATTCTACAAAACTGTAAAGAAAATTGTCCCCGAACATGACCACATTTATATCGTACACTAAAGGTGCATTTCATAGTCAAAATACTTTGCATGCTGTACAGTAAAGTTGCCTGCCCAGCAAACAAAAACAATTCATATATTGTCCATGTAATAAACACTTTCATTATAATGAAGAATTATAAAAAATACAGTTCAATTGTGCTTTTTTTATTTGTATATATACTGGCTTATACAAAAAATATATATGTATGATTACAAAAGAGCTAAACTCAAACTCCAGCCAGCTCTTCCTCAGCTACTCTGCTGACTCACCGACAGAAGGCCTGTGTGCTCAACTAATACAGCTTTTGCCACCAGAGAAAGTTCACTGGGGATGCTGTCAGAGAGAGTGCCAGACGGGACAGCTATCTTGAAAGGAAAAGCCGGATGACAGCTTGTACCCATGTGGGATCAGAGATGAGAGACAGATAGGAAGCAAAGCCCTCCACTGGGGGCTATCTTTCAACATTATCTGCTCTGTTCAAACATCTTTGACAACTCTTTACCCTGTTGATTCTTCAGTTATTCTGCTGCACTCAGATCTGCTATAACACTGACATATATGTCAGCAACAATTCTACCCCATCACCCAAACTAGAAGAGTGGCCAGTATAGTATAAGTAATGAGCCAGTAAGGTCACTACTTGAGATTAAAAGCAAGGCTTTATCAGTTCTAAGACGCTGTGAATCCTTCTCAGCAGCTGACCTTTCTTCTCCTTTTGTAATTTCAATTTCTCACATTGAAGGTCACCATCACACATTCCAATAGACCAGACATTAATCTCCACCACAGTGAAGGCTTAATAATTAAGGCCACAACAGTTGAGCAGTCAGAAGCCATTGCTGCACACATTAGGCCTTAACCCTTCAGTAGCCAAGTCAGGTTATTTTCCTCTATATTATCGTCACCCCCCCCTCCCTTTACTTTACTTCAATTCTTAAGTGTTATAAGTCAGAAAGAGAGAATGACAATTATTTGTCACAAGAGATTAATAAAAATAACTAATGAATCATCTGCTAAAATGATCCATCTCAATACCATGCTAGTGAGTCCAGGAATTTCATTAGTGAAAAACACTGAAATATGTTGTAATTGTGCATGCCATAGTCACTTAATATGCACATGACTAAAATGGCAAAATGTAATAGGTATGCACCACACCGCTAATAAATATTAGGAAGCACAAGCATTTTTTTTTTTGTCAAATAAGTATACAATTAACATCTGCTTCCACCATTCAAATGTGTTACATTAAATCAAAAGGAATTTCATACATTTTTTGATTTAAAAGTTAGATGCCACATATTAATGTTTTTGGAAACATTACAAGCATGGAATTGCCGGTCTCACATTTAATGTTATTCAATATGTGAGTTTTAATGCACAGCTTAAACAATTTTTTTTCCATTTTGCTTCTTGTGGTTTAAATGCTCTTGTTATTTCCCAATGCATCATCTTAAACACTGCAGGGCCCATTACTGTACCAGTCAATGCTTGAAAGCATGACTGTAGGTACAGTAACTGCAGGGCCCCCCCCCCCAACTCAATAAAACAGCTAATAAAATCCAAAAGTGCCACTGGGACACTGACTTACCATAAAGAGCAGCCAGATGACACAACAATTACACTCCCCCTATGTGTATTCACTTCCACCGGACCTATATTCCAAGTGATGTAATCTCCATAAAGTAAAAGGTTATCTGTGACTCATCCTTGTTTAAGCTCGAATGTATTGTTCCACTTCTTGCTGGGAGGGGGGTGGGGGGGGCGGGGGCATTTGAAAATCAGTCTCATTAGATGGCAATTTGTTGACACATCTTTTCCGAATTGACTCTGGTTGATAAACAGAATCATGCAAGACTACTATGCTATGGTTGTTAGATGTTAAGCCAATTAAAGTTAGAGATTGACCTTTTTTTTTTTAAATATATATAAAACATGTTTCCAGTTCACAATAAATCACCTACCTAAGCATGCCCCCAACCATGTCAACTTAAAAACTCCCAATGACAACAGCCATCTTCTGAAGTTGTTCCTGTCAAAACTCTGCTTAACAGTGCCAACAAAAAGCTCACATAATCAAGCCTAGAATAGGTTCAGAACTAATGAATTTGCCTGTGGTGTGTGAAAATGGGATTTCCATACAAATATAAAAATTCTAAATCTTTACTCACAGCAGTCATTCTAAAACCACAGGGTGAGAAATAATTGTGTGCTTCACATGTGCAAACAAGATATAAATCAGGTAGCTAAATGATTAGTAATACATTACCTGTCAATGAAGACTGAAGGGGTCAGTTAAATGTGAATGCTCTGTAAAACCAGTAAACCTAGTAAATAATGTCTCAGCAATGGGACTCTAGCAGCTCTTTATTCCCAGTGCCCACATGTTCTGCTTTCATTACCTGGATGTATCCCTATGTCAGAACCTAGAATTCAATCAGTTTATATACTAACGTCGATGCCATTTTCTACCACTAAATATGAATATGGTGAAATGCCTGAAACACTACACCAGGAAAACAAAGCATTACCATCAGTGACATTCATTCTGCACCCTCACCACAACTGTAATTAAATAACAAATAATGATGAATGAGAAGCTACTGGCTTCATATATATATTTATCAGTATGTTATTGTTTATTTTATTTAACATTGCATTTGGGAGTCTTTTCCGCATAATTACATGTCAGACAGACCACAGTAGGACAGACTACTTCCATAACATTCAGATAATGCACTCAAAAACTAGTGCAAAAGAAAACTCAGCAAGTTTCATCAGAATTGGACAAGGTGTTCTTATATAAATGGAAAAAAAAATGCTAACAGGTATTAGGTTTGACAGGAAACACTGAAAAGAAACTTTTGCATTTTGGCTTTGTTTTCAATATGACATGGTGGATGTCGTCAGCTTTGGTTTGTGTGATAACGAGAGACAATCAACTTTCAACCTCAAAGATTATCTTTCTTTTTATGGTCGACTATAAGCATTAGTTTTGCACACTGAATACAGAATAAAGGAGGCTTTGTGGAGCTGCAGAAACAAGCTGAATGACAACCGGCAATGACAGGGAGCAGCGGATTAAGCACCATGATCCACCCGGTGTTAAGAATCTGCATAACACACATAATAGTAATAGTAATAGTAATAGTAATTGACTGCCACTATTGAGGTGCAAACACTAAGAAAATGTCAATCAAACTGGCAGATTATCTTAGAAAGAATCCCAGTTCATTCTAGAAAGTCGCAAGGAAGCCTGTCATTCTGCGCATTTTCAAATACATGTACAAACTCAAATGATGCTGATAGTAAAAACAAACACAAACTGAATAATAATTCAGAAGTAGAGTTCGACCAAATATTTAGGTGTATTTGAAATAATAAATAAATACAAATATGGAAACACCTGTGAATGGTCCCTTACATACATTTTATATGCAAACTGTATTCTGTAATGTATAAAATCTACAAGTCAGTTTCAGACATGATGAGCAATAAGCACATTGATACAGGGCCAATAGTGCAGCAGATGCTCATTTGACAGGTTGTTCTCACTGCACAAACTATGTGTTTCTCAAGAACAAGCATATGACTCCACAGATCATACAGCTTTGCTGTAGATTTCAACTTCCCAGTAGAAATCACAGTGCAATAGGTCACATATCCCTCCAGAACCATTTAAACACCTTGCAGACTTGTCACATCAAATCAATGGTGTCCTTGCATCCTATAATTATGATCTGAAGTTGTTGAATGTAAACAGAGAAGTAACTTTTATTTGTTATGAATCCATTTTTGCAGCAGCTTGCTTTTAATGTTTGTTGACATGTCTTTCAATGTATCTTTTTTATGTTTTATGCTTGTGTTCTTTAATAATGTTTAACTACTGTTCGTGACTTTTCTCCCCCCACGAGGAAAGAGGAGGTTAAAAACCGCACTTTATCCCGAATATATGAATGATTAACAACTCACTCAGTCGCATATGTGGTACAATTTAAAATACGTACGTTTAGCTACCGTTTTTCCATTGTGCATTTATCATCCTGCTAATGTGATACGGCCCTCAGCATGTTGTTGCTTTATTTAATAGGAGTTTGGTTGTATTTTATACTGGGAAAGCCAGGGAGACAGGATTAATGATGCATTATGGTATTACTGGGGTCGGTGTAGCTTAAAGTAAGGGGAAGGTCGCTACAATTTATTACCGATCTAATGTGTACTTAGAGGGGAGTTACTTGATTCAAACCCCAAATGATTCCCCCCCCCTACAGGGGCACTTAAAGTAAGTAATCCAAGGTATACCACAAATGCAACAGAGAGTCAAAGAAACAAAAATGCATTTTTCAATATATAGTATGTATACAACAACTCACTTTTTTTCAGTTCAAGTTTAAAGAAAAAATATTCTGTAAAACAAAATCATGTTGATGGAATATATATATATATATAAATGATTATTGACACTGCAGGTTTTTATTCTAGGTGGAATGATAACTGTTGTGACCCTTACATGCTGAATACTGTTGAAATAAACAAACATATTAAGTACAGTACTGTAGGACAAGTTGAAGAATCCCTCAGCAAGCATGGTGCTGTGTGCTTTAGAAAAGGCACTTCTCACAAATACTGTACCTCCAGGATCGCTTTCTGCTGACAAGTCCCCTTGAAATGGTGCTTCAAACTGAGTTGAACCTGTTCGTATAGAGTTGGCAGGAAAGGCCAAAATACCCTCCTGGCATCTCTAGCACAGAAACACAACCTACCTCATGTTTCTTTTTTTTTTTTTATTAACTTCCTGGGACTGCTACAGTACACAGCCTGCTTCAGGTCCATATGTTTGACGAGGATGCTGCCTGATAGCCTCACTGGCTTTAAAGAGCAACAGTTCCAATGTCATTTCAATGCTTAAGGCAATTCACTTTCCCCAATGCAGTAGTACAAGAATGTTGATTTAAACAAACAGCTACTGTAATGTGCTTCTTTCGAGTTCTTGCAAAATTATAACTGCAAATGTGTGGCCGGTAGATTTATTCAGATTATTTCTTCAGTTTGAAATTACAATATAGTCATAAAAGTTACATCATATCACTGAACGAACATTCTAAAATAGATATATGGTAACGATGCTTTTTTATGTTTCTTTAAATGTTCTAGAGTCTAGACAGTCTTCTGTTTAGTTATGGCACATGAAGACAACATTTCTCCACCAATGTGCCTTAATCTGGCACTGGAGGAAACATCATATTTAGGGGTGAGTGAGCAGTTCAATCTCCTTGCTCATCTGATCATTGCTGCCCAGTACCAACTGTGGTTTGTGCGATCTCAACACCTGGCCACTCGTTTCAGAATAAGCCAGCTATACCAATTCCAAGCTTCATCTGAGAGAAGAAAACAATTCATTCCAAATCACGGCCTTTCCTTTCTTTTCTTTTCTGGTATACATTTTAAATGTCAAATCTATCTACAGTTGCTTTACTTTTACCAGATTTCCGTTTTATGCTACAAATGTTCTGTGTAAGCAGGATGTAGTGCAGCTGGCAGCAGGAGAGGAGACGAGAATTTCTCGGCTCGCTGCAGCTCATATGTATTTATTATTACAGCACCTTCCTTAATCAACAATTTCATTACTGTTGCAGCCCTTTGCGTAGTTATTGATGATTGAAGCTGCATCCCGTAGCTCTCCTTATGAGATTTCAACCAAGAGTAGCTTATGCAGTCTTAATTTTCTGCAGGAAGATAACGAGAATAGATAAAAATATGTCTTAGAAGTTGACTGCTCTGACCACTAGTGTCACATCTGGAGAAGCAGCTGTTCCTTTTCTAACACTAGACTACATTAATGTAATGCAATACTCTTGTAACTGTAGGAGTTCTCGTTCTCTTCCGAGCAAAAGACAATGCTGAGAGTACTAGTGAGCTCCAGAGCTCTGAGCAATCTTAAATCACACATACACACAACATCATTGTATATAGCAGTCTGGACAACCTAGAATTAAATCATGTGAGGGGTTACTGGATATTCTAAAAATAGTAATAAAGCCATGGAAAATAACAGAAGAGTATATAAACCAAAAGCAGAAGCCGAGCTTCATAGATTATACAACTGTTGCCAATCCATATTTTACAAAAAGCTCTCATTTGAGAGACAAAAACAACAACTGCCTACCTTTCTTTTCCATGCAACACAGCTGAAATAAGTCAGCAGTTTAATTAAGAAGTTCCACAGAACACAGATTCATCTGCATACTACAAAGAAGATGGAAATTTCATTTGGGCAACAAATTAGCACTGCTTGTCATTTATGATCATTAAACCTTATTAAATAGGAATTTTGTTATTTCTTTTGTAGGTGCATTGTGGCAAAGAAAGGCTGCTTAGATTATGCTCATCAGTATTATATATATATATTATATATATATATATATATATATATATATATATAAAAGCAAAGCAAGCATGGAGTTGTCCAATTAAGTACTGAATGGATTTCAAGGCTATCAAATATGACATTGTGTTCTCTAAAAAGACGATACAACCCAGTCGGGTTGTGCATGTTCTGATCCATCCAATACAAAATATTATGATACAGTAAAGATATTAAGAACTTATCATCAACTGTTATATTACTGTAGGATAAGCTGCTGTGAACCAGAGTTGCAGAATACCGAGAGAGCTATTAGCTGCCCTAACTCATTGGGCATGCAAATTAAAAGTCTGAATAAAATTACTTAATTATATAACTGGGGTAATTATCATCTTCGACTCAAACGTCTTGATTGCAATGGGGACCCAGAAACAGAAACAAAGATGTAGGATACACAGTCATTATACATAATCAAGCACACAGTATTAGCTAAATGGAGAGACAACACCTACAGTAAGTAATGAATATTGATAAACAGTACCTTCACCACTATAGTTGGTTTGATGCAAGCCCAGGTCTGACAGCAATCGAAAACCCATTTTCATCATTTGCTGGCTGTTTGGGGACTATCTGAAATCAGTCTGGAAGCATTGTATGTTCTAAATAAAAACAAGGCACATTTTCTGGAAATCTCTCAGAGGGGCCTTCAAATTGTGGTTCAATATTTTATGAAGAAATGAATGGTGCCATGACAACAAATACACTGTGGTTAATCAACTACAGTTTACTTTTTTTAAATGTATGCTGAAGATGGCCAATATGAAAATGTAGTAAATAAAGGATGGTTGCCCTTGACGGTTACTCATGGTATAACAACTGTGTTCTAAAACCCAATGGTCATAGTCAGTGCTCCAGATAAGCTGTGTATTAGGTGTTTTACGCATTGAAAAAATATGAACTACGTATGATATTTAAATGTAATGTGTAAAGAACACGCTTAGCAATTTTCCTGCACAGCTTGAGTTTGTAAATCAAGCTTCTTGGACTTTGTTGGTTCCCAGCATCTCCATTGGTCAATTGTGAATACACTGCATGCGGTAGTTACTGTAGAAAATGGATCATGGGAATGGCGGAACAGCTGATTGTAACCTGCCTGGTAATTGCCAGAAACACGTGACCAAGAAGTCTGGGTAAAAAAAAAAATGTATAGTTGAATCCACTCGCTTGCAATGTGTGTGACTGAATAAGCGACGAGGCTGATTTCTTGGTGCCCTCTTAAGGGGCGTTCATACCGGACGTGGCGCGCATGCCGCCTGCCTGCACGCCGCGCTGCAGTACTGTTCACACCAAACGCGGCAGGGTAAAGTCAGTGGGCGGTCCGTTGTTATGTCACGGCTGCAGGTACAGTGGCTTTTGGTTACCGAGCAACAAACAGTAAATGCCAGCGGGAAAATAAAACTCTTTTGACAGAACTGAAGACACTGACAAAAGACAACTGAGGAGCGAAACATTATAAATATTTTTTTTTATAAAACCCCCACACCACCACAATCCCCCCCCCATTGTATTAATTGTTAAAAACTGTTAAAATATAAAACGGTTTTGCTTTATCTTTTAAAAGTCTGTCTGCAGTTAAGTTATCCAAAAAAAAATGCTTACGTTATGTAGCACCACAATCACCCCGAAAGACCCGACCCCACCAAGTTGCTTTTAATATATTATATTATATTATACACACACGCACACAGTGCCTTGCATAAGTATTCACCCCCCTTGGACTTTTCCACATTTTGTAGTGTTACAACCTGGAATTAAAATTAATTGGGATTTTTACCATTTGATTTACACAACATACTTAACACTTTGAAGGTGCAAAATATTTTTTATTGTGACACAAAAGTTAATTAAACAAAAAAAAAAAAGACATTTGTTGGTTGCATAAGTATTCACCCCCCTGAGTCAATACTTGGTAGAAGCACCATTGGCAGCAATTACAGCTGTGCGTCTTTTTGGGTAAGTCTCTACCAGCTTTGCACATCTGGATCCTGCAATTTTTACTCATTCTTCTTGGCAAAATTGCTCAAGCTCTGTCAAGTTGGATGGGGACCGTTGGTGAACAGCCTTGCCACAGATTCTCAGTCGGATTGAAGTCTGGGCTTTGACTGGGCCATTCTAAGACATTCAGGTCCTTGTTTTTAAACCACTCCAGTGTAGCTTTGGCTGTGTTTTTATGGTCATTGTCCTGCTGGAAGGTGAACCTCCGCCCCAGTCCCAGGTCTCTTGCAGACTGAAACAGGTTTTCCTCTAGAATTTCCCTGTATTTGGCTCCATCCATCTTGCCCTCAATCCTGACCAGTTTCCCAGTCCCTGCCGATGAAAAGCATCCCCATAACATGATGCTGCCTCCACCATGCTTCACCGTGGGGATGGTGTTCTCAGGGTGATGAGCAGTGTTGGCTTTGCTCCACACATAGCGCTTTGCGCTAAGGCCAAAAAGTTCAATTTTGGTCCCATCAGACCAGAGAACCTTTTTCCACGTTTGCTGTGTCTCCCACATGCCTTTTGGAAAAATCCAAATGTGATTTGATATGGGTTTTTTTCAGCAATGGCTTTCTTCTCGCCACTCTTCAATTTAATTTCAGTTAGGTTGCTTTCATATTGTAACAATATCAGGATATGAAGTAAAACAGAATATAGTTCCATAAAACAGGGATCAGTGGTATGGTCAGGAACCTCTATGTTTAATTTGTTCAGATTTAATTAATTAATTATTACCCCTGACAGCCTAGCAGAAATCCCAGATTATTGCAAGGTAACTAACATTATCCATATGAAGTCCAGCATTGTTTTAATTGTTTTGTCCTATTTACTGAATGTGTTTGTTCTTTGTTACACATGCACTTTCACCAGATAAAGAAAATCACATATATCAAATGCTGGAACAAAAAAAGACAAGCAAAAAGCAGATGTGGTATATTGAAGTTATGTTTAACAAGCTGTACACAATTGGTACTGCAGTGTTCGTTTTGTGAGGCTTTTTTGTGACATGGACTGTCCACTCTGGAATGTCTACACTTCCAGAACAGAATTCACTTGCAGCTCAGATTTGAACGAGGTCCCACAGGTCAGCATCCTAAGCAAGGACATTTCTACTGTGCCACCCTGGAATGAAACCCTGAATTGAGGACAATGGGAACAAGAGTTAATTACTTGGTTAAGATTTACTGTTAATCTTCCTAATGCATTCCTGGCATCCATAAAGCCCAGCTTTGTGGAGCGTCCAGGTTATACTTGTCCCATGGACGGTTTCTCCCATCTCAGCTGTGGATCTCTCCAGCTCCTTCAGAGTTACCATTGGCCTCTTGGTTGTTTCTCTGACTAATGCCCTCCTTACCTGAGTTTTGGTGGACGGCCTTCTCTAGGCGCGGTTGTGCCATATTCTTTCCATTTTTTAATAATGGATTTAACGGTGCTCCGGGGGATGTTCAAAGTTTGGGATATTTTTTTTTATAACCCAACCCTGATTGGTGCTTCTCCAGAACTTTATCCCGGACTTGTTTTGATAGATCCTTGGTCTTCATGATGCTGTTTGTTTAGATATGCTCTCTAACAAACTCTGGGGCCTTCCAGAAACAGGTGTACTTGATCTGCGATCATGTGACAGCAAACAAACAAAAATTGCAGTCGCTCTGCTCTACCGGAAAAAGAAAAAAAACTGTATGTAAGATCGTTGTGGGTACATGACATCCTGAAGAAAAGAAAACAGTACGACGAATACCATCGGCTGCTCCAGGTGAAGTGGCAAGGCAGCACAGCATCGTTTAAATAAATAAATACAGCGGGTCTTTTTAAGTTTACTATCCCATCTTTTACATTTTTACTTATGGGTCATTCCGTGTCAATACATCGTCACCCATAAGTCTCAGATTTGAATAAAACGTTTTGCTTTATCTTTTAAAAGTTTGTCTGCAGTTAATTTATCCAAAAACAAAAAAAATGCTTACGTTATAGTAGCAGGTGCATAATTATCTTCAATGTGGAGTTTAGCACAAAAAATATATTACCTCATTTACGTAATTATGTATATTTAATATTCACTCGGTAATCCCATTTGTACACCCAAAGACCACCATTCTACATCTTTTTTATTAATATCTCGGTAACTATTAATTGTTGTATTATACAACGCTGGGAAATCTGAAATTAAAGCGAGCAGCTTTTCCTCCATTTTATTTTTTTATTTCTTCCTCGCAAAGGAACCTTTTCTCTGACTGGCTGTTGGTAGTTTACGTCACGACGCGGCGTGGCAAAAGTTGAAAATATTTTATCTCTTGCGCACCACTCTGCGGTGCTGTGTCCCTCTGCCGCTGCTCGTAACCGCCTTCACTGAAAACCATTGCTAGTGCCGCGCCGCGTCCGGTGTGAACGCCCCTTTAGTCTCCCTCAACCTAACCTATAAATCTGCCTATCTGTCAACTTAATTTTTGTAAAGTAAATCTATAGAATAAATACAATATTCTGTGCTTGGAGAGAATCGGAATGCTTTATATTGATATAGAAGGGCGATCCATAAGGAATACAATCTTACTGTTAATTTATTTGCATTTGTGCAGTATCAGTGTTTAAAAATATATATGTTTGGACATTCTTGTTTTTACATTTTTAGGGAACATATCTGTCGACTTGGAAATGGAGAGCACAAGAGACTGAGAAAAGAAGATTTACAGAAAACTATAAAAACTGTCACAGCCTAATACTAGTGGGAGGAGACTTGGGGAACGCAGCAGCTAACTACATCGAGAGTAGCAACTTCCAGTTGGATTTGTTTCAGGCGGAAAATAAGAAAAGCCATATGTACAGTATTTATTGAAAGTACTCATGACGCATTTTACTCACCCAAAATACATTTTACTCACGTAGAGCCTGATTTTCGATAGGAGTTTCATTTGTGGTGTAAATGGCAGAATCTGCAGAATTTTTCTACAGTATCATTATTCTACTAAGATGTGGTTTTTAGTCTTAGATTTTAACAATATACTGTATTTTGAACTACCAGAGTTTTTAATGTGCTTTAAAAGGCGAGCAACGCAAACAAATAATTTAGTGCGACTGGAATGTGTGGGTGTGTCTACACCAGCCATGAGCGATGTGAGGGGCCAGTCTGGGTGAAGTGAGCGACTCCACAAGAATCTTTCCCGCGCATTGTGGCCGACTACAGTGAAATGGACCAATCAGAAGCAATGTCAGTAATATCAGTAAACGACACAGGTCATAATACGCGATAAACATGGAAGAGGAGAAACTGATTGAGAAAGTGCAGCGGTATCCTGTGCTCCACGATTGTTCATTAAATTCATAAAGACAACAGTAAAAAGGACAATGCCTGGGAGAACATTTTGGGCATTACTACTAGTATGTCCAATGAGCGACACAGGAGAGGTATTGCACCACACTGCATCTGTCAATGTCCATGTTTGTACTAGCTGTCAATAAAAAATATGGGAAATATATAAAAAATGAGCTCTAGTCGCTCGCCTCCAGTGTAGAACCACTTTTACATTCCAGGTGTTTTCGAAGTGTTTAGACTAATTTGTTTCAACAAGTGACAGCTCTATAGTTTATTAATTATTAACAATAAGAACTGGGTCATAGATATAATTCAGGAACAATGATGGGATTTTTAGTCCTTCATACAGTATTAAGCTACTGATAGCTGACAAGTCTCATGAGGTAATGTGTCTGGGCTGTTTGTGCTAATTCATCACACAAACTATGCATCACCCACAATTATTAAATGCTCATCAGCAGTGCTACGTTCTGGCAATTGTGAAGTGATGCAGTCCCATAATTCCTCATTAACTCAAAGAAATGAGCAGCTGTACTGAACCCAACCCACTGCTGACCCCAATCAAACTGATGAGATTACCATACTAATCAATTAACATAGCTTCACATTTCCTTAATTAGAGACCCTAATTGTCTAGCTAACATATGCAACAAAATAATCCTATCTTGCAAAACAACTATTGTTTTTTTACACTGCATCTGCATAACGTAGCCGTCCAAACTCAGCATGAAATGAATTGTCACAAGCAACCAAAATAAGAGTTTAATTTCAGAACACTTGGAGTTGTGAATTGTTATGCTGGTTTCTTACCCACATATTGCACAAGGAATATTTTACTCAAATGAAATTCATGTAAGTTCAGCCAATTGACTTCCCAAGCTATTTGGAATCTAAGACTAGTTATATACAATTTTAAAAAGTTAGCTATGGTAAAAGTAAATAAAACAATACAATCTTCTTATGAGCATCAGCATAGGCACCCATTTAATTTCAGTTAGGTTGCTTTCATATTGTAACAATATCAGGATATGAAGTAAAACAAAGACTGGTTTCCAGTTTGTACTTGCCAGAATATAGTTCCATAAAACAGGGATCAGTGGTATGGTCAGGAACCTCTATGTTTAATTTGTTCAGATTTAGTTAATTAATTATTACCCCTGACAGCCTAGCAGAAATCCCAGATTATTGCAAGGTAACCAACATTATCCATATGAAGTCCAGCATTGTTTTAATTGTTTTGTCCTATTTACTGAATGTGTTTGTTCTTTGTTACACATGCACTTTCACCAGATAAAGAAAATTACATATATCAAATGCTGGAACAAAAAAAGACAAGCAAAAAGCAGATGTGGTATATTGAAGTTATGTTTAACAAGCTGTACACAATTGGTACTGCAGTGTTCGTTTTGTGAGGCTTTTTTGTGACATGGACTGTCCACTCTGGAATGTCTACACTTCCAGAACAGAATTCACTTGCAGCTCAGATTTGAACGAGGTCCCACAGGTCAGCATCCTAAGCAAGGACATTTCTACTGTGCCACCCTGGAATGAAACCCTGGACTGAGGACAATGGGAACAAGAGTTAATTACTTGGTTAAGATTTACTGTTAATCTTCCTAATGCACTCCTGGCATACACCAACACTCCAGTTATGCATCCACCCCTGGCAGGGAACCCTTACATAATATATTGAGGGAAATAAAAGCTGTAGGGACCGGAATAATGGAAAACTGTAGCATCTATTGTCAAAGGAGTTTGGAAAATGGTCTATTGTACTGCTGCTAATGAACCACACAATGAATATTTTTCTAGGGAGTCTGGCAGGCAGATCCTTCTTTGTGCCCAAACGACCCCCAGCCAACCACTTAGATCTTATTAACTATGTGTGTGTGTGGGCTAGCCAATACTTAAAACTGAAAGGGTCCTCCTCCACTCTGTTTGCGAATGGTCATCTGTCATACAAATTTCCCCTCTCAGTGTCTGTAAATTACATCTTACAGGGGGGCTGTAATTTATCCCAAATGGGTTAAGTTAATAAAACTTTATGAGGTGCAGATTGCAGCTTGAACCAGTTATCAGCCCTGTCAACAGGACGACTCTGCATATGCGGATTCCATTTTGTTTTTTGTTTTTGTTTTTTTGAGTGAGGGTGTTTACACTGCTAAATCCTCAGACATATTTCACTCGGATATTTAATTTAAATTTTAAGTCAGTAAACAGGTGTCTGGCTCCCAATGCTGTCTTCAAACACTGCTGTATTGAATACAAAGCAAACGCAGCTTTTAAAAGGATTGCCTTAAATGGGGAGCAGTTCCCTTTCAAGTACTAAATGTAAGCATAACTGAATGGGTATTTACCTTCTAAAAACCAGAATTCTGAATATTGATGTACCAAAACTGCTCTTTGAGCCTGTGATGCAGTCATGATCCCGCCCCTGAGGGATGAAAAGGACTGCGCTCACAGCTGACCTGATCGGAAAGCCTTGTTCAGATAAGTACATTGTTGTTTCTATCTGTATATAATTCATTTATTGTGTTTTTTACACAAATTATATGTGATATTAAACTAAATCGCTGTATTGGTTAACTAAATTGCTGTATCACATTTAACTCTAGCTGCGTGAAGACAGCAGCTCGAGTTGCTCTTTCCCAGGGATCCAGCAACATAAGTCAGCTGACTTTGTGATTAACGTTTTTGTTGAGAAAGTATTTTCATTTGTATGTTTTCTGTTTTTTACAAATACTATGCGCAGGCCTGCAATGTGGTGCTCAGCACACGTGCAGCAAGAGCAGCTGCTGGGCTCAGCAGCACTGCGCAGGACCGGGATACTCGCTTTGGTTGTTGCTTGCAATTTCAACCACAGAATCTTGATGCTGTTTTGGCAACACCTTTTTCCCGTCCGGGTAACATACCCGTATTGACCCTGTGCTAAAGTCACCAAACTGGTACCAAATCGTCCCAGTACCGACCAGAGCAGCGTCCACGCATTCCCAGTACGGGTACTACATTAAAGGTCTATCTGGCAGTTATTTCAGCTTGCCATGTCAAGATTGATTTGGTCTCCCCTGGAGCTCACTTCCTGGCAGGGCAATTTTTGAAAGGGGCTTGGTGGCTTCGGCCACCTATGAAGGACATTGTTCCTCACTGGAGGCTAAACGTGGTGCTTAATGCACTCATGAAGCCTCCGTTTGAGACCCTGAATTCAGCTCTGAAATGTTTATCATGTAAAGTGTCTTTCTTGCTCGCCATCACCTCCGCAAAGCCGGTGAGTGGATGTAGGCATTCTCGATAGCGTTACACTCCGTACCAATCCTGCCTTTTTGCCAAAAACTATCTCTGCATTCCATGCCAACCAGTCTATGGAATTGGAGGCTTTCCAGTCTGACAGATAGCGGCAGCTCCATACGCTTTGCCTAGTGCGGGCCCTGGCACTGGCAGAGGATGAAAAGTTGGAGGCAGTCCGAACTAATTTTTGTCTGCTATGAGGCAAAGTCCCATGGTCAAGCCCTGTCTAAGCAGCAGCTGTCCAAGTGGATAGTACACACAGTCAAGACTGCCTATGAGCTGGCCAACTTGCTCCCTTCAAAAAGCTCACTACCCATTCCACCAGGGGCACGGCAACTTTGTGGGCTTTACTCCAGGGTGCATCTGTCGGAGACATTTGCAATGCAGCGATGTGAGCTACTCCCCATACCTTGGTTTTGGAACTAGAGTGTTAAGAGCGGCTTCTTAGTCGACAATTACAACACAGGCATAGAGGTGAAACTCCCCCTTAAAAATGTTCACCCTAGCTACTTGTTGCCGGGGTTCCAAATGGTAACGCACAGGGCAGCCTTCGGCTTAGCCTTGTAGCATTCCAGTCGTCTGCAATCTTGCCCTTGCGATGGCTTTGGTACACTCACCCATTCGGTAATGGTTACATTTCATACTTGAAAAGGAACGTTAGGTTATTATCATAAATCTGGTTCCCTGAAATAGAAATGTAACTATTAATCTGCAAGGTCTCTGGGTCCATGATTGCAGCATCATGTTTTTCTACTGTTGTTCAAGGAACCACTGTGGGACTAACACACTTATTGTTAACAATGTCATTTTCATTTTTATAAGCAGGTGGGCAAGGAAACATTTCTAACTACTTTTATTTGAATTATATGTGTTCTGCAGGACATTGTTGAAATACAGGGTCACCCTCATAATAAACTACTCAAATATGTACATTACAACATGTGCAACTGAGAAAAGGGAAGAACATGATTCCCATTGCTTTCTCTGAAAGTTGCAGGGGTTGACTTCTTAAACATTGCTATAAGACGTCTTGATTGTGCTGTTACAGTACAATAGAATGATACTGTACAGTACTATTTTCAGGCTTTAAAGTTCTCCACATACTTCAAATCAAGCTTCATGCAATTCTAAAATTCTCCAATTTGATAACCAAACATCAGGTCTCGCATGGGGTTTATACAGTTTCATTCTGTTCTGAGAGCATGCCTGCTCCTCCACTGCCTAAGATAGGTTGATGAATCCTAAATAAAACAAACCCCAAAGAAAAGTCAGCCTCCTGCTATTCTGGGGCACATCTGGCTTAAAATGCTGCTTCATATTGCAGAATGTATCCTGTGGGACTGACATACGGAAACACAAACAGAAGTCTCCTCATATTTTTTTCAGACAGAAAGTTATGCAAGAATCTTTCCCGGGATCCAAAATATATCCAGTATTTTTCTGGTCTGCTGCTGCGCTCCAGTTGGACCAAGACCAGTGTAGCAAACTGAATGAATCAGACTGGACCAAAAAACATTTCAGCTCCCCCACATCCCAAATACAGTAATCCGTCGCATATCCGCCTGCCGTGGGACCAGAGTAAGGGCGGATATGTAAAAAGGCGGCTAAATGAATCCTGTTTTAAATATCATTATACACAGCTATAAGAATTACTACTGTAGCGACCCAGACAACTGGGGGCTCAGAAGACCCGCTGCTGTGGTTGTTATGTGTTGTACGCGTTGTGTGTATTGTTAAACTGGTATGCATGCGAGTGTGTATGCGCAGCCGGGAGTGAATGGGGTTAAGATTGCACGGCTCCGTGTGTAAATGGTGGAGGAGGAGCCGTTAAAATAGTGTATGACAGTTTTTTGAGTGAGAAACAGTACCTGCCTACAGTGCGAGACTGGAAGCCAGCTACAGTTGTTTGTGGTTAATAAATAAGACACTTACCTTGTCAGCGACTTTATTGCTGGCGCTGCAAAGAAAAGGGACGGCGGTATATTATATTCACACAATAATTGTTGTGAGATTCAACTTTTATAAATCCCTTGTTTAGAAAGATGCAGGGTATTAATGATTGTGACAGAGTAGCCGTCTGCAGTGCGGGTGCGTGCATTCACTGCTGAGTGACAGGCAGGAGATCGAGACGGAGGTTGAAGCTGATACGCCCCCCGCAGGAGAACAGGATTTATTTACATATCAAGTCAACACACTGAACAGCTCACGTGACACTTCCAGCAATGGTTGTGCACAGAGCACATACAACACAGTGTTCAAAAACTCTGGTGGATCTGCAATCTCTGAACTAATCTTCTCTGTTCAATAATAAACACTGAAGCGATTGATCATGGCGGATAAACGGGTAGGGTGGATATGTAACAGACGGATACGCGACGGATTACTGTAATGTTAATGTTTGGCAGCCTACTGAATAAACTGTGCGAGCCAGGGATATCGGTTTGCTTACCAACAAGTGTGCATTATCATTATTTAGCCGTTTTGAGACTAAACCTGGCATACTGTATTACACACTACCTTTTTTCACACTAACTATCACACACACACACAGGAGCTTATTCACTAGAAACTACATCTGAAAGACTGCAAGTTTTGCCTTAAGTTTAAGCGACTTGCACAAATATTCTTTCTTTTTCATTTTTATCATTGCTTTTTAATAAATCACATATATATTTTTCACATTTTATTGGTGCTGAATGAAAGGCAGGTTTGGTTTTTTAAAAAAATTACATTTTTAAAGGAGCAAGTAGCTAAATCACCATAATGTACAACTCTAAATAAAACGAATGCTACATAATGCTACGGGGGGACTTCTTTGACTTGAAAAAAGAAAAAAGGACCAGGGGTCATAAATGGAGATTAGATAAAGGGGCATTCAGAACAGAAAATAGGAGGCACTTTTTTACACAGAGAATTGTGAGGGTCTGGAACCAACTCCCCAGTAATGTTGTTGAAGCTGACACCCTGGGATCCTTCAAGAAGCTGCTTGATGAGATTCTGGGATCAATAAGCTACTAACAACCAAACGAGCAAGATGGGCTGAATGGCCTCCTCTCGTTTGTAAACTTTCTTATGTTCTTATAATGTTAATACCAAGTTTCATCACAATTGGATAAGTGGGTTTTCAGATGTATGGAAAAATGTAAAGTGAGTACATACATACGAGCGCCTCCACTACATCCCCATTGCCAGGGATTTCATCCACTGTGGGGGGGGGGGGGGGGGGGGGGGGAATAAAGCACACACATACTGCACTATATCATAATAGGAAGAATCTGTTGTTAGCCATTTGAATAGGTGATGTAATTTCCAACACAACACTAATTAGGTGCAACACAATAAAAACAAAAAACATGGTTCTATTACCCCAGTCTCTTATGTTTCATAGGCTATATTGCACTTTATTCTGTATGGAATTCAAATCTGTTCATACTTAGAACTTTAAATAACATTTTATGCCATTCTATGAGCAACAAACTGTGCCATCCTGGCAGTTCACAGGGTCCCTACAGCATGACAGTGTTATGAAAAGTGTTTCTAATAATGCATATGACCCCTGGTAAGCGATCAGCCTGCATAGCAAGTCTGTCTGTGACAAAAGGATCCCAATCTTTGTTTCTGTTAATAATCCTGTGTTAAACCACTTTACTAGCTAAAGTAATAAAAGAAAAGGAAATAAGAAGTTCCTCAGATCCCAGTGGTGGTTATTTAAAGGATTATAATACTCAACAGAATCAGTAACTCATTCTTGCTCTGCAGTATGTACTGTCTGTAATCTCAGCTGCTTAGTGGACAAGGCTAAGAAGCACACAATACCAGCGCTTCAGTCTGATATGCAACCAAATCCAAGGGGGAAAATTAAATACATAATTTACACCAGAAGAGGAATCTACTTACTATACAGTAGCGTAGGTGTTTTTTGCCATTTGCTTTCAGCATGATATCCGGATTTAAAATCGTTAAACGGTACAATAATACTCACTACAATAATACCAAAAACTTCTTAGAGGTTACATGCTAGTTTTTAAATGGTGGCATATCAGTGATTCAGATCCGGTCTGTAATTTACCTGTTTATACTAGAACCAACCAGCAAAACAAAGCGGTGCATACAGTAAATCAGCATCTCTTGATTGGAAGCACTCTCAATGTGTGTGTAAAATACAGGCTGAAGTAAACCGCTTTGAGAATAGACCCCCTTAGCTTCTTATGAAGCATTATTTAAAAGACACAGTGCTTTTCAGGTTAAAAGGTTAAAACTGATTAAAACTAAAACTGCACTCAGAAATCTATACCATTAATGATTTTAGCCAATCCTTTCCTCTGCTCCCAGTGCAAAGCAATCCAACACAATTTCTTTGTTTTCTCAATGTATGTATTTACTTGTTTTGGTCATCAGAATTCTCATGGACTAAGACAGTGCCTGCCAGAATTCATTAGGAATTGAAAAGGAAGACCCGTCTAGGCATGTACCGTAGCAGCAGCTGGAGTGTTGATCTCCAGATGAAAGAGATAAAGTTAATTAGATTCTCACCCCAAATGCAAATTCAGTGTGTCTCTAATATTAGATTACAAGGCAGTTTCTTCAGTCAAGTTAAGATTGTAGCCTTACATTTTTGCTTTAGTTGTATAAGTTCTTACAAAAGAGAATATGAAAGTTCTTAAAATAGAATATGAAAGGGGGCCGGTTCGAGTCCAGGCTATTCCACAGCCAAACCGTGGACGGGAGTTCCGAGGGGCGGCGCTCAATTGGCCGAGTGTCGTCCGGGGGGAGGGAGGGTTAGGTCATCCAGGGTGTCCTCAGCTCACCGCGCACCAGCGACCCCTGTAGTCTGGCCGGGCGCCTGCAGGCTTGCCTGTAAACTGCCCAGAGCTGCGTTGTCCTCCGACGCTGTAGCTCTGAGGCGGCTGCACGGTGAGTCTGCAGAGTGTAAAGAAGCGGGCGGCTGATGGCACAAGCTTCGGAGGACAGCGTGTGTTCATCTTCGCCCCTCCTGAGTCAGTGCAGGGGTGGTAGCGGTGAGCTGAGCCTAAAAATAATTGGGCATTTCAAATTGGGGAGAAAATAATAAAAACTGATTGGCAACGACTACATTTAAAAAAAAAAAAAAAAAAATAGAATATGAAAGCTATCTGTTTGCTTGAGAAACATGCATATGAAAATGTGTTTATTATGTTTTTTTTAAATGAACATCGCTTCACATCACTTTTATATCATTAACAGATTGCCTGGAAAACTTTTTTTTTTTTTTTTAAAGGAATCTATTTCCTCATGATAACTCACACCATCCTGGCTGAATGCCAATTAAAAGATAAGACCAAAACTGTGGTATTTTCTGGGATACTGCCGGTACCTTGCAAAGGAGCATACGGACAGCTGGAAATAAATAATCTAAATGCATGGCTGAAAATGTGGTGCACACAGGAAGGCTTCACCTTCCTAAACATTGGAACACTGATAAGAACTCCAGTCTGGACAGATGTTTCTGTCTGTGAACAGGGCAGTAGTAGGCTTGTAACAATAATCAAATTATTTATCGATTGGGACCCCACAACAAACAAAAAAAAGTTACTGAGAATATGCGTCTGTCAACAAATACAGGATTAATCCAGAGTAACCTGCTTTGTTAATGTATTTTATACATATTATTTTATTTTAAATCAGTCCCAACTGTAGCCGTCTGTCTTGAGCAAAACTAATAATATTTTACAATGTTATAACGTGCCGCTGTTTGAGAAGTGTTTTTTTTTACCTTTTTGTTTTGAAACAATGCACTATTCACAACCTTTTTCGTTTTTGATTGCTGTCTAATAAACCAACTGTCAAAACTAAATTAACACAGTAGACTACACACATTAAAAAATGCAGCAGCAACATGCAATATATGCACATTATTTAACAGAATGGGGAAGCAGCTCACCAGAACGGGAAACACCAAATTGCCCGACGACTTGTGTCCGATTCAGGTTTTTTTCCCCAAGAGTTCAAACAATTCCTAACTTTGTGGAGCAATAGAAACAGCGGTGCATTTTGCCGTTTGTTTACATGCCATTTTGTAGCAATGAGGTGCACTCTGGAAATCAGAATACAAAACGAGGCAATGATATGATGGCGGTTCTGGAAAGATTTAATAAACCAATCGGTGTCCCTCGGGTCACTCTTGCGGTGACAAGTTGCTTTTTTACAAAACAGTACTGTATCCATAGTGAACAAATCTTTTAAGCGAAGTTGCTGTTCCTTTAGCTCAGGGGTTCTCAAACTCGGTCCTGGGGACCCAGTGTCTGCTGGTTTTCGTTCCAACCGAGCTCTCAATTACTTAACTAGACCCTTAATTGAACTAATAATTAGCTTAATTAGACATATTTACTTGTTTTCAGCTCTTAAAACAGTTGCAGTTCAAGTTACTTTATCAAATGTTATAGTTAACTTGAAATATGCAACTGTTCACTGTTCCTATATACACATACATTCATATATTTTGATTCAAACACATGCTCCCTTGAGAAAGATATGTACAACATATCGAAACGTTGGGCAGCTGGCTCTTTGAGCTAAAATATTATATTATATATAATATAACATATATATAATATTACATCCTCGCTATAACAAACCTGTTGGGGTCCAAGTCTTTTGTTCGTTATATCGTGGGGTTTGTTATAGCGAAAGGACAATCGAAATGAACGATAAACTGTTGGAGTAAGTTAATGAGATGAGATTGTGAATACAAGTAGATTTACACATACCTGTTCATCTCATGTATGCAGTATTCTGCCTTTGCCTTATCCTGTTCGTTAAAGAATTAAAACGCAGTACAGAAAGCACAAATCCCGAACTGAAGCTGAACATTTATTAAAAATCTATCTGACACAAATCATTTCAAAGTGCACCAAATCTTAATCCAACATGCAAGCAACCCAGACTGAGCAACAAGCCAAAAAAAGTATTTTTTGACAGCCTATATTCACGACAGAGACATGCCTGCGTTACTCCTTTTTTCAAAAGATCAATATATACCGAGCATCAAAAGAAACGTATCACTATTATAACGAAAAAAATAAGGTATATAAATGTGTGGTCCAGTGGTTAAAGAAAAGGTCTTGTAACCAGGAGGTCCCCGGTTGAAATCCCACCTCAGCCACTGACTCATTGTGTGACCCTGAGCAAGTCACTTAACCTCCTTGTGCTCCGTCTTTCGGGTGAGACGTAATTGTAAGTGACTCTGCAGCTGATGGATAGTTCACACACCCTAGTATCTGTAAGTCGCCTTGGATAAAGGCGTCTGCTAAATAAACAAATAATAATAATAATAATAATCACTCGATCATTCATATGCACTTAATCACGTAATTAGTGAAACAGTTGATTGGACACTGGATATGGAGTGATTTCAGCTGCTGAATTGCAAGCTTGAATAAAAGCAATAAAGAAAATCACAGAAAAAAAAAAACAATATGCCACGTCTGTCAAGAGAGCAGCGCCTTCATGCAATCGGCATGTTGGAGGCTGGACTAGGCCAGCGTACTGGCGCTCGCCGTCTTGGGTGCTCACAGCCAGCAATTTCAAACATGGCGAGACGGTATAACCAGACACTCTGTCAATGACAGGCCACAAACTGGGAGACCAAGTCACAACACCTGCTCAAGATCGACAGATCATTTTGCAGCATCTTCGTGATGTCAATTGTTAATCAGCACAATAAAAAGTCACTGCACCTGCCCTAAAACAGAGTTTGTCATTTTTCAATCACATCAAGTGAATGTTATCCAAATATAAGTGATAAGTTTCTTTTGATGCTCGATCTAGTTTATAGATTTGTTGCAACATAAAATTATTTTCGTTTCGAAGGCTAGTTACACAGTGCAAGTTTTTTATTAAGACAAAAGAGTTGACTTCACTGCGGAGGTGGCATCCCGTGCGTACAGACTGGGATGTTGACAGTGTGGGTTTATATGATTTTTTTTTTTTTGAATTTGGGGTCCAGGGGCCAGATTCGTTATAGCCGAAGGTTTGTTATAATGAAGGGTGTTATAGCGAGGGTGTACTGTATATTATAAATATAAATAAATATACACACATATACATACATACACACACACACACACATATACACACAGACTACTGTAATACTACAGGGGCGTGCAATTCATATCGCCCTACGGCCGTGACAACGTTTAGTAAAAGTATATTTGACCCAGTATTTTCAATTGGCCAGAAAATAAAACATCATTAAAATAACAAGACACAATAACACGTTACAGCAAAAATGTATTTCCTGTGAATTGGTAAATTCACTCCCATAGGGGGAAATAAAGCTAGTTACATTAGTTTTTTTTTTTTTTTAGAAAAACATACTCTACAACTCATTTTCTTTTTTCAGAAATGAAGAAATAACATCAATTACAGGCTTGAGGGACATAATTAAAGGCACTGCTTATTCTTGTCTTTTGCATGTCTGTGGAAACACATACTTATTGCATGCCTTTGCTCATTTTCTATTTATAAATCTACTGTGGTTCGCTATCTGTATGTTATGTTATTACACATGCACCAACGCCATGTAGGTCGCCTCAGTTGACTTGAATATCAAGAAACTCAAAATACCAACACACAGTGATATTGCAATAAAGACACAGAGTTATATAAAGCAGCACACAACACTACTGTATTTTGTTTAGTTTTCTTCCTTGTTAGACCCCACCTCCACACATCCAGGTCTCACTCTCCAGCAGATGGAATGGTGGGGCTACACTGCTGATGATATTTTTTATAAGGGAAAATACAGGATTTTTGCCAGTATACTTGCTTCATTGTAAACCATTGCCTTCTATATTTTGCTCCTCATTAGTAGTAGCAGTCCAAAGTGATATCACTGGTGACAAAGGATTTTACTGTTGCTATGGAGACTTTACTGGACGCTATTAGAAGGTTGGTTCATATGATGAAGTAAAATATGCTTTATTTACACAGGGTGAGACAGACACAGAGGATTAGACTTTATATCAAGGGTTATGCAAGAAGTCATTACAAGTCACCAGTGTCTGGACATATTTAAATAACCAAATATTTAGTTAATTTATGCTGACATTAGACTAACATTGTTCCCTTTAATTTCTCTATAATTTGCAGAGTTGTAATTAAGTGAAATTGCTTTAGGGAATTTACATGTAGCTTTGTTCTCGCATAATTTTACAGGATTTGAATGCTGACCTTTTCTAAGCATAAATCAACAATCGGATTGAGTAGGCTTCAATTTGGTTAACTGTAAACTGTCATCTTTCAAATGTGCGTTTTTTCTTTTTCAAAATTTTATATTTTATATGTATATATTTTTTAAAAGATCAGCCACAAATCTTTAAAAGTCTTTATTAACATGGTTAAACATGAAACAAGTACAATCTTCGATGAATATAGTGACGAAAATATCTTATCCCATGTACAGATGTCATTCCATGCATAGAACACCACACCTAATTCCAATGATTAAAAAAACAAAACAAAATAAAAACACACATATCTGGTACCTTTTAAAAAAAAAAAAAAAAAAAAACAAGAAATGAAATCGCTACAATCTGAACAAGGTAAAAGACATTTGATAGTTTAATGCTACTGGCGCAAGTTTCTCCGGCTGGACGACTTACAGTAGTCTACAGCACTCGACAGTGGTACCCAGCAAAGTAAATGACAGACATGTCAAGAGCAAAGATTGGAACAATTCATTGTTTTCTTTCAATTCATTTGAGCAGAACGTGATACAGCTCAGCATATGCCCCACCTCATTTACCCAGAATGACATTTTTTGTTCTATTTATAACAGGGTAAGATTCAGGCACGGAGGATTATAGTTTATGGCAAAGGTCACCACCTGGTATCCACAAGCAAAAACTAGACATTTAACAGTTGCTTCTTTACAACTTAACACAAGGTCACAACTATATATTTTAAATTCTAAAAGCAGAGTTTGTACTACCTACATATGCTGTTTTCTTAATGTATGTTTTTACAATAAACTCATAATAGCTGTGGTTGTTTAATTATAAACTTCGAATTATAGTTCTCAGAAACAACCGTTCCACTAATTTGCAATAAAAACAGGTTATTTGTGCCTATTAATCAAGATACATATCTTTAGTTAAATACCTTATGAAAGGAAATTACATACTTTAGCAGTGGGTCTCTTCAAATGAACTCATTTCTCCCTACTTCTCAAAGAGCATCTACTGTAATTACAGCTTCTACAAACATCAAAGCCTCCGACATAAACTTGGTATGGCTGTAAAATATTACATTCTTATTTTGTTTAGATTCACTTTATCATTTTCTGTTGCTGTCAAGCACCCATGTGACCTCATTGTAGCTCTCAGAATCGTGTAACCTGTCCCCCTGCAACACTCTGCCTGTGGACGTACAATAAGTCTTAATACATCAGTAAGGAATACTACACATACAACAAATGTGGTATTTCTTACATCCAATAGGGGACAGGTTGCAATGGAGCAGGTTGAGAGTTACTCTCTCTCTCGAGAACCATATGTAGTGTAGGCATGATTTTCAGATCTACATTGAGAGTGTTTAAACTTCTTAGTTTAAAATCATCAGGATGGGGTGCCTGAAAATGAAAATGAACACCACAAAGAGTTAAGATAACTGATACTTCAAATCCTTTCTCAATAAAAGGTGCACGTACTGTAGTAAAGGTAGTTACACATTTTGAAAGATCTTTATTTCCAGGGATCCACAGCCAGTTTATTCCGTGTGTATTAATTCCATTTCACTTATGAATATATCGCAAAGATATTTTTACTTTGTTGTCTTGCTTTTTCTCATTTTTCGTATAAAAAGCAGCACACCGTTTTAATTCACAAACCCGCTGCATGGAAAGAACCCATTGTTGCTAGGGAGCTGACGTCACTGCCATGTGACTTTTGCTAGTGCATTGCTGCCTGCTGTAAGTTAACACCTTGTCGGCTAAAATAAAAACCGCTTCAGCATATCAGACCTGTCAACTCTCCCTTATTTGCAGGGACTCTCACCTTTTTTGGACACTTCTCCCGGACAATTCCCAGGACAGATTTTCTCCTGTATTTTGCTCAAAACTCTACTGTTAAACCCCTTTAGGTCAGCAAACCTTTAATTTCTGCAAGTCAATTTCGCGCTAACATTTCCAGTACTAAAATCATGGATACCGTGTCATCTACGATCTGTGGTTACTGCAAACGCCATCTGTACCTACCCTGTCCTAAACCCTGCAAGTCCTGTGGCAAGCATGCATTTGGTGCGCGAGGCAAGCTCACATACTTGACCATCTATGATGGCTTCGCAGTAAGCCCTCCTGGTAAAAACCAAAACGAAAATATTGATGCAAATTTTGATCTTCTTAGACCACAACATATTCTCACATAATCCTAAGCAACGCTGGCATACTTTCTTTATCGGTGGGACATGGGAGCAAGGATGATGTTTGTGGTAAGTACAAGAGATCACAAAAACACCAAAAAGCCAGCGACACTCAAAAAAACAGCGCTTCAATAAAATCTTTCGTTGCCAATGGAAAAACGGAGATCAAGAAAGTTACATATGTAGAGACCTTTAGATATTGTGACTATTTCAGCAAATCTGTAGTAGACAGGAAAGTCTTTAAAGTGTTTTTCTGTTTGATATTTTTCCGTATCTATCATTCTGCCAAGTAATAAAGTGGGATAGCTGTATGCCTTTGTCTTATGCAGGTATTCACTTCAATTCAGGCCACTAAGATTTCAGCTTACAAGAGTTCCCTTATTTTAAAAACTTAATGTTGACAGGTATGGCATATAGATATTTAATTTGCTTTGCTTTGGTTGCGCGCCTTTGCTTTAAACTGTTAGCAACAAACCTACAAACATGTTCGGTGTTCATTTTTTGTTAATAGATAGTTAATACATAGTAATATATTACAAACTAATACATAAACAACAGCTAAAACAGTTCAAAACATTAGATCCCTACCGTTATCACAATGCCACACTGCTCAGAAATTAGATGCTGTCCCCTCAAGAAAGATAATAAATTGTTATGGGTCTTCAGTAATAAGTGATAGCCGGTTATGTGTTTAAACGTCTGTTGAGACCCTTGTAAAAGTTTACCACAGTAAAAGCATAGCAAAGTGTAATAAAGCATAGTATAAGCATGGTAAAGCATTAGTAAATCAGATTAATAAACATGGCAAAGCAGGGTAAACTGGTAAACGCGGTGTAACCATGGGAAAACTGTTCAAATACCATGGTAAACTTTTATAAGGGAAGTACAAAGTTGCTTGTGTCATTTTCTGAATGGCTTACATTTAGTGCAGTCTTCATAGTTGAGAAAAGAGGAGGATTTGACATGTTAAGATTTAAAAATAATCTAACTAGAATAGGACAGGCACATTGAAAGGCAGACCAACAACACTGCAAACCCTATGCCTGTTGTTATGTTTAGTTTTTTTTTACTTGGGTGGCACAATATAAAGGTCTGCTTTACCTGAAGATACTCATGTATGTTCTTCCATGAACAACAAGTGGACATAGGCATTTTAGTCAGAGATACTCACATGAAGCCCACAGTTTTATTTCAACTGTGTTAAAAATCAGCATCAGACAATCTGCTAGGCAACAGTAATATTACAGACAATATATTATTTAGGTGTGTAACTTTATAAATATGAGATTACTGTGCAATAAGCATAACAGCACATGACATTATTACTATGCTTTACAATATTCTCAAAAATGCTGAAGAATGGTGAAAACTCCAAGCTGCGAGTATTTTTACAACCTCGGAAGTTATAGAGTGAAAATCAACTCCCTCCGAGCATTATGGCAATAAAAACAAAATGGACTGACATAAATAAATGAATGTGAGATAGAACTGTCTTAATAGGAAACCCACAATGAAGGTTAATGATGAAGGTGTTCACATAAAATGATGAATTACAAACAACTACCAGTTCTGGCAAGTTCACCAACCATAACTAAAACATATTTTATGGCCAAGGCATGGTTTAGACTGCTTTTAAGGATTCCATTAAAGTCTTACATATTATACAGAATAGAGATTCAAATAAATCACAGCTTTTAAGGTAATGATTAGACACTATTTTATTGCATGCTTTAAACAGAAGTGATGCTTGTTATTGCAACAAGTGTCTTGGGTTAGGGGCACTGTAATTCAACAGTGTCTTAACATCATTTTTATACTCCCCCTCCAAAACAAAATCCATTACCTTTACGGTAATGAACCACAGGTCATGAGAAGAATCAATCAACGATATGTATCCAGCACCTAACATAGTTTGGATTCACCATTAAATCAGAAATAATATGCATACTGTATAATGTACAAAATAACTTTCTGCAGCTGTCCCCACAACACAGTGACGGTGAGGAGAACATCAAAAGAATACCCACAAGCTTGAGACAGTACTTTGCTTCTCCTGCAAACTGGCACATAAACATATCTCTGCCAACTTTCAAAAACAAAAGTAAACCATCAGCCTCTTATTAGGCTGTGAACATTCCTGGTTTTACGAAAAATTGACAAAAATAAAATGTAATTTTACACTGCCAATAGGCTGCAAGATCATTACTGGCAGCCAGGATGGTTCTAACTAGTCTGTAGGTTTTTTTTAAATTTCTATGGATGGATAGGTGATTATTTTTTAACTCCTATCTCTAATTTCTTCAGGGAGGTCGTTTTTACCTAGAACATCTAAGACACACAAGTGTTTGTTAGACAAGTGCAGTAGTGTAAATAATTAACCTAAAATGACAACATATATCCACTTATCTGTATACACAGACACATTATACTGAAAAGTGCTTGCAAAATTGTACATATTCTTTGTTTTAAAGTATAAAAAAAGAATGCACTCTAAAAAGATACACTGTTAAATGATCTTTATCCAGGGTTATGTTTGCACATGAATATATTGTGCATTTGTACTGCATTTATGGAACACGTAATATTTTGGCATAGCAGCTGCCTATGATTTTTTTTTTTTTAGCATGTACACAACGTCAAGACTAGTCAGAACTATTCTGTCATGTCTAGTGCCTCTCACATTTGACTCAAAGAAAATACTGTAATAGTCTAAATTACTTTTTTTCGCCCTAAGGCTAATTCCCTTTTAAATTAGCTTGATAGGGGTTTCATATACTAAGCTGTCATCTTGTATTTGTCCTCCCAATAAAGCTAATATTTCATAGCTGGGATTAAACTTGGAGCTTAATTAAAGCTGTATGTAACTGTGCCCAAAAGTGAGGCAATGCTTACTGTGAGGCAAACTATCCCAACCGGAAACTTACAGTAATATGTTAGTCATTTCTTTCCATGTTTTATCATCAAGACAAGCTGGCAAATAAAATGAATATGTTTCAAGCACAATCATTTAATCTCATTCCATTTTCCAACCAGCACAAATATGCTCTTGTATATAATGAAAGTGCTATAATATCAAATTACAATGCAATCTTTCTGACTGATTTACAGTGCAGTACTTACAAAAAAAAAGTATTTTATAAGCAGCACAGGATGAGGAATAAAAGAAACAAAATCTCTCATCTTCAGAAACTTAAGCTAATTTAAATTTCATATAACAGGGCCTCAAAATTGATTGGAGGGAATCGGAAGCTGGTGGTTAGCTTGTTAAACTGACAATATAATACATTCTTAATATAAGAACAAAGGAATTAATCACATTTTTCAGGTTAAAAATCGTTACTGATTTATGTGATAAAACATGTATTTTCTACAGCTTTACAAACAATGGACCATTACTGTAGTGGACCTCACATAATATGCCTAAACACAGTATCATCTCAAATCTTCCCAAATACACTGCATTGGGTGCTGTTGCTTCTTACTATTCTTATTTTATCTTCGGACACAATAGGGTCTATTTTATTAATCTAAACAGTGGTGGGCCTAAATACTACTGCCATAAAACCTGTGGACCTCTTTTCTATTTCTATGTTAAGGTTATCAGTAAATCATCCAAACAGATGGATAAACGTAGTGTATACGTGTAGCAGTATTTAATTCACCTACTGTATGAAATCATAAAAATAGACCAATATACGCACGTTTTTGAATTTCTCTCTTAACTTCTTTTCAATTATCCTGTGCCATTTTTTTGCATTGTGGACAGAAACAAATAGTTGTCATACTTACTGCCCTTTTGCAAATCCAGTTTTCTATTCTTTTTATATAATATATTTAGTGGGCAGACATAACATATGCATTAGGCTTTCTACTTGCACAACAGCATGGCTATTTGTTATCTCCATAAGCACCTAAAACAATGTGAATAGCTTTTTTTTACTGTTTTTTGTGGAGTGCAGAAATCTAAGCTGGTCCTGTATTCGTATTTACAAAGGGGCCCTGTTTCTAGCCTGGATGGAGAACTGATGCTTGTTAGACCACGGGATTGTGGCCCAGATGAACCTATTTAATTTTTTCCCTGTGGGTTCTGAAGAACTAAGCATTATTGTTAGCCATGAAGACGATGCACCCTACAATACAGTATTATACAGTATTCAGGAGACTTGAGCTTGAAGCTTCAGTGCTTGCTTGTAACAGAGTATTTTAATAATGGTAAGCTCAATTTGATGCAAGGGTATTCTCCCCTAATATTCACGGAAAATAAATGTTTGAAATTGTTTGAATGTATTCTGAGTTACTAAAATTGGCAGTGGCATAAAAAAACAGAGAAGGCTTAGGCCCAAACTCCCAAACATTCCAGAAAAAAAGTCAGTATCTACAGTTAGTACCATAGGATATGTTAACAGACAGGCAAAAAAAAAAAAACACAGATGGGGCAGCATCAGCTTCATGGCTCATGTGAAGAACTGCAGTGCTAACAGGCCAGCACTTCGCACACCACAGGCTGATGCTGGCAGATGCTAGACGTGGAATTGTTAATCAATCCAGCACCCCTCTGATGCCAGGCAAGTGCTTTATCTGCAGGGCTATGAACTCTGCACCCTCCGGATGGCCAGCTTCTTATCATTCATAATGAGGTGCTTGCAATACCGATTATGAGAGGCATGTCCTTAAGATTAAATTCAACTCAGGCACAGAAAGCACCAGCGTACAGTATGCAGTGCATAGGGAGAATCCAGATAAAAAAACAGGAGCATGAAAAGAAAATGTATTTGCTTCCGAGGTTTCAAATGCTGTAACAAGTCAGAAAGTAAAAAGGATATTTAAATAGATCTGTCTGAATATCCACCAAAACCCATCTGTCATGGACTGGCAATTCCTACAGCCCTTCAAGCTTCACTTCACCACTGCAACATTCAGGAGCTTCAAATGCAAAAGAAAACTAAAATGCATATTCTCTCTTAAAGGTCAAGTGGTATCACAAACATGCAGGCTAAGGTTTTTGCCAAATTGCATGTTTATGACAGCAGCTGACCTTTCAAAAAGAAAACATTTTGCACCCGAGACAATTCCACCAATCACAAGATATATAAAGAATAATGCTAAGGGCTCGGTTGTCTCAGATCAGCAATTACCTGTATGACTTGAGAACACCATGTATGATTAATACCAGGATTTAATTTATATTTACAAAAGGTAGTATATGCTGTAAATAGTCAATACATTCTTGACTTAAATAAAGCTTAGACCCCAGTAAAAAGAAAGAAAACGCAGGGTTTTAGAGGATTTAAAATCAGATTCTGAAATGATCATGACACCACCATTCATCAAACTGATCTGTAATTTAACACAGTAGTAATCTAAAGAACATTTTATGTTGTTGGAAATGGACATCCTATCTTCAAATGATTCCTTCTGTTTCTATACTGTTACTTGTGTGTCAATTATGTGAGAATCGAGGTAAAACAATCTTTTGAAATTGGGTTATACTATGTAATAAAAGAAAAATGACCATTAGCTGAGTTCTGAATGCAGCTGAAGTCATAAATACATACATGTCAACAAGAATCAATGCAAGGGCAATTCATTTAATTTCCAAATGTACAAATCAATGTTATAACATCAGAGCAGGTCAGGTTTTTTGAGATTCTACACCTGGTATGGAGGTAACAATGCAGAGAGCTTAGCTCTGAGGAGAGAGGAAATCAGAAAAGAAAATATTAAACACTGACAATTTCACTCAAATCAATTTGCAGTTTGACCCTATAAATATTAATCATAGCAGTGATCTATGAAATAATATAATTAGTGATACATTAATTATCTTTTTCACAGATGGGGGGCTATTTAATGTAATACAAGGTGGTGGGTCTTCGCTATTTTTTTTTTTTTTTGTATTTATTTATGTCAATAAAATTACCCCAGAGAGAAAACACCAGCAGGATGAATATAATTAAAGGGCAACAGTATTTAGATCCATTGCTCTTTAGATTATTGAACAGACCTAGATGTGTTTTTTGCAATTCTGCCGACCCTGCTGAAGGTCATTTTTTCTAGAAGCATGTTTTTGTATCTCCCCATGACTCGTGGTCCAGGAGTTGTCTAAGACCTTTTTCACCCTTGAACCCTACTTACAATACAGTATAAAGCCATTGCTGTTTTCTAGAATATATCATTAAAAGATGTAATATGGATCCAGTTACTGGTGGTCATACAGTATATTATTTTGTTGCAGATACATGCTGAACTAAAACTAAAACAGTAGTAAAATATTGGTATGGCAACAAAACCAGTAACATAGTCTGCCGGTTGAGCTTAAGCTACAGCTCCGGGATGCAGTAGAAACGTTCCTGAATAGTGACAAGAATGGTTCATTTGTCATACGCCTTTGAAGTCACATGCTTTAGAGAATTATTGTTTTGTTTTTGTATTCCTGTCGCCTTGGTTAACATTTTCATTGTTACATTCTGTCACAGATCTATCCATTTAAGATGACTACCACTTGTCGAAATAATATGCGTTATGTGTGAAACTAAACAAGTCAGCATGCAACACACACTGTATATATATATATATCTGAATTGCTGATGAGAGCCCATGAACAGGCTGGCTGTAAGGGTGACGTCAGACCAGCAGGCTGGGGTATGAGACGCGCTGATGCGCGTATATATTAAATGAAATAAAAGGTTTAAACACAAAACTACACAAAACAAAAGGCACGAGGGCCAAAACAAACAAACAGAACAAACAAGTATTGTGCTAGTTTAAACTAACACGTGTAGCAATTGTTTACTTTCTTTCATAATTGATCTCTCCCTCTCCAGTTCTCCACTCACAAACACCCAACCCCAAGTGAGTGAAACACTGCCTTTTTTATGCAGCTGTACCGAGACTTGATTGCTAATCAATCATTCAATTGGAATCTCGGTACATCTGCAAGTGAACTAATTGTGCTCCCTGTGCTTCCATACTAATACCCACTTTATTCTGCACGTGGAGTGATTGTGCAATCCCTGTGCCTAAATACAACTATATATTTTAAAACCCACACTCCATGCACCAATACATATACTCCAACATTAACACGCCACATACAACATAAACACATAAATATGCACAGGGGCGGGGCACACCGCCACAGAGCCAGAAAATATTTATCGATAGATCGATTATTCAGTGTTGCCAACTTAGCGACTTTGTCGCTAGATTTGACAACTTTTTAGTTTACTTGGCGACAAAATAAGTGTCAAAGTGAACAGCGACAAATCTAGCGACTTTCAAAGCTGATCAAAGCTACATTCTGAGAAAGAAGTAGCTAAAATTCATAATCATAAAATCACTCTATTTGTTAAATTAGAAAAAAACAGTGCTTTCTATGCTTCCCTTCCCAGCATCATTAAACATTCTCAGTTACTCATACCAAAGATTCTATGGTCATTATAGGTAAAGTTTCTATGCAGAACGTACAACTCAACTTTTGCAAGGCAAGAAATGACACCTAAATGTAGTCAAGCACGCAACGACGTACAGCAGTTGAGCTAAGTATGGTACAGTGTGTGCGTTGGCTGAAAACACATTAGCTTTCTAACATTTCTTACTTTCTTAGCTGCCTCAGTCTGATCAAATGTCTAAAGAAAAAACATGTTATTATTATTATTTATTTCTTAGCAGATGCCCTTATCCAGGGTGACTTACAATTGTTACAAGATATCACATTATTTTTACATACAATTACCCATTTATACAGTCGGGTTTTTACTGGAGCAATCTAGGTAAAGTACCTTGCTCAAGGGTACAGCAGCAGTGTCTCCCACCTGGGATTGAACCCAAGACCCTCCGGTCAAGAGTCCAGAGCCCTAACCACTGCTCCACACTGCTGCCCTATACACAATGTTTGAGAGGAGTAGCAGTCACAGGAGCAATTGAAGGGCTGGTTGAAACCTGTGCAATGAAATCCGTCAAAGGCCTTCTGCAGCTACTGCAAAACCGAAATCTTGGCTAAGGTTAGTGACATTAAAAAACACAGCCTTACTTCAAAGCATGTACAGAAGGCTCAGACTTTCACCAACCCCAAGCAAAAACGCACTGACTTCAAGCCTATCGACAAAGAAAGTGCAGCATCGGCACGAAAAGCGGAGAGCAAACTTTCACTGTTTATTGCACTGTTTATTACATTGTTCTATACTGACATGCGATTATCTGATGGATGTGTGCAAAAAAAGCATTTGCCGACTCAAAAACAGCTTCTCTGAGATAACTCTGCACTGTACAAAATGCACAGAGATCATAAAAGAGGTACTGGTGCCACACTTTAAGAGGCAATGTTGAGTGACATAGGCGACAAAAAATACAGCCTCATCCTGGACAAATCAACGGACACAAGTGTGTCAAAGCAATTGGGGATCGTTTTACGTTACTTCAGTGAGAAGAGGGGCTAGGTTGTGTTTACATTTCTAGAACTTGCCCCACTTCAAACTGGCGATGCTAGGGGCATAGCAGTTGCCCTCATTGATGCAACTGAAAAATCAGCACTCGCTCTCAAAACCCTTGTGGGAATCGGGACAGACAACGCATCAGTAATGACTGGGGTAAACAAAGGACTCTTCAAAATACTGCAAGAGGAATACGGCTTGTTCTCATCAAGTGCGTATACCACTCTTTACTGCTAGCGGTTTCCCATGCGTCTGAGGAAACGCTTCCCCAAAACATTGAGTTCCTTATCAGGCAGACCTACAATTGGTTCTCCTTACCGCCCAGTCGACAAGAGGCACACCGGCAGTTATATGAGACTATTAATTGTGGAGAGGAACCCCTGAAAATAACAAAAAATGTGCCCCACTCGTTGGCTCTCTGTCAGCAGAATTCTAAACCAGTGGGATGAATTAAAGCTACATTTCCAGTTCTCTCGGAAAAAGAAGAGCTGCTACATGGCAGAGATGCTTTTTTCCATTTAGAGCGATGAGCAGAACCGCATGTACTTAATCTACCTCAAGTCTCTCCTTATTGGGTACAGCATGCAGTTAAGGCATTTAAGGGGGAGAATACAGACCCTGCTAAACTCCTCAACGTATTGATAACCATCCTGAAGTCTGTATGTGGGAAAGTTATGATCCCAACGGCAGAGATCGACATTCTGACCACCTCAATCGAAAACCACCTGGATCCATCTCCTTACTTAGGCTTCACTTTTGGAAATTCTGTCAGAGTCAAAGCTGTCACTAGAGCATCATAGGAGGCTGTGTGGTCCAGTGGTTAAAGAAAAGGGCTTGTAACCAGGTGGTCCCCGGTTCAAATCCTATATCCGGTTTTGACAACCTATATTCACGACAGAGACATGCCTGCGTTACTCCTTTTTTCAAAAGATCAATATATACCGAGCATCAAAAGAAACGTATCACTGTTATAACGAAAAAAATAAGGTATATAAATGTGTGGTCCAGTGGTTAAAGAAAAGGGCTTGTAACCAGGTGGTCCCCGGTTCAAATCCTACCTCAGCCACTGACTCACTGTGTGACCCTGAGCAAGTCACTTAACCACCTTGTGCTCCGTCTTTCGGATGAGACGTAATTGTAAGTGACTCTGCAGCTGATGCATAGTTCACATACCCTAGTCTCTGTAAATCACCTTGGATAAAGGTGTCTGCTAAATAAAAAAATAATAACTAGAGAGCATAAATGTGCTCAGGAAGAGATGCATTGACTTTACTGTCCAGCTCAGCAAAGAACTTCAGCATCGCCTGCCAGTGAATGGCAAAACTTTGCAAATTATGTCACTACTGTGTCCAGAAGTGCTGAAGGAAAACAAAGGCACATGGGAAATAACTGAACTAGCCCAACTCTTTGGATTCGACTTAGACACTTCAGACAGAATTGTGACCCAGTGGAGAAATGTACACTTCACTAGGTGGGAAAACACGTCTCAAACTGTTGCTCTTTATGGGCTGAGGTCAGTGCATTCCGTGATGCAGGAATCACAAATCCCTTTGCAGATCTTTGCTCACTGGCAATAGCGGTACTTTCACTACCCCATTCTAACGCTGAGGTTGAGCGTTTATTCAATATGATTAATGTTGTGAAATCTAAACTGTGGAATCGAATGGGCATTAACACATTAAATGCCATCCTAAGAGTGAGAAAGGGACTGAAATTGTTCAGGGAATCTTGCTGCACTTACAACCTTCCTGACTCGGTAACAAAACTCATTGCGACTACTGCAGCCTATTCTTTCAAGAAGCAACCCTTTCACAGTAGAGAGCACCTGCAATCAAGAACCAAGTACTGACTATGAAGCCCACGAGTGGGAGAAGACATTATGGAGATAGAGGTATGTCATTAACCTTGTTAACACACGAGAGCACAACATGCAGCTGAATAGAAGGCTAGATTTTCCTGTGTTTTACTTGTAGTGCATAGTAGCACAAAGCACTTTAAAACCAGACAGGCCTCTGATCTGCCAACTCCAATACGTCTAAAGAGGAGTGCTAGTAACTCAGCCATGAATGGTCCAATTCAGCACTGTATGGATGGACACAGATCATATACTTGGCCTTTACAAGAAGAGTCTAAAAACTCATGTTCAATATTTTATTCATTTTTTCTGCAAAAATGCACTATGCCATGCAAAATTAAAGTTCATTAAACTGCCTTGTGAATTCAAGCAATTTTTTTATAGACAATAAAAAAAGGGCTTGAACACGGCTAAGGCTGGGGCTATGCCTAATTTTTCACTATTGATATATCGTTCTCCAAAAAAGCTGATGCATCGACGTTATGAAAGGGTAAAATAAGTATTACATGTGGAGCTGTGGATTACTGTGTAACATTGCAAGTAACGCTTTAAAAGCTATCATGCATATTAAATTGATTACATCAGTTTAGTAATTAAATATATTACATTATTGCTTTTTTTTTTGTTAGTTTATTCGTGTTGATTTGTACCAGTTGGGGGTCAAAGCAAAATAAAAATAAAAAGTTGTTTAAATCCATAACCAGTCAGAGTAACAACCAATCATGAGAAAAACTACACAGGACATTTTAATAAAATGCAAAACAATAACAGCAGTGCGTTTCTAAAACACAGATGTAAAAGACTATTTCCCCATTTCATCCCTATCCAATAACTTAGTCAATATTACAAAGTGGTTTTAAACAATGCAACGTGCAAAAATGGTTCCACTACGCCTTGCATCCTCTTTAAAAAAAACAAATAAATAAGAAAAAGAAAAAAAAATCCACGGAGGTCCCATGTAGTGTACCAGCAGAACTGGGTTTTAGCTGTCAGAACAGAGGGCAGACCAGCAAACGCTGTCGTTTACGTGAGGATTACAATGGAAGCTCCTGAGACTTATTAAGACTTTGATTTGGAAAGAGCACAAGTATTTTTTATTTTTTTTTACTTGGGTGCTAAAAGAAAAATTAAATAACTTTTAAACAGCAAAACTGTTGCCAGCTACCCGCCGAGACACTAGTATATGTTCTACAACACTGATTTGTACGTCATGAACTGGGGAATTTGTGTTTTATGTCTATTTCTACATCCATTATTTATAGTGTACTGTTTTGCATGTTAACTGGAAAAATAATATAACTATGTTGATGCAATATGCAGATGTTATGGTTGAAAACGCAGATTTTGAGATGGTATGCTTTTTACAAATGCACATTTTTAAAAGGCTAGCGTGACCTCTGCATCTCATTAAATGTTCACACAAATTAGTTGTGTTATCGGAGTATCACAACATTACTTTCTTTACTTTTCTTTCCATCTTACTTTAGAAAATAATTGTCAAACATCGAAAGATATTGTAGCTCACTCGATACAGTATCTGTAATTCTAGCACAATGCTCTTAATTTGTTCTGTTACTTTGAAGACTCCTGCACAGATCCAATCCCATCAGTAAACACTCACAGGAGGCGGGGCAGGGGGGAGAAGGTGAGCTCAATCGCATGCAGATTAAGCTCTCTGCTTAATGCAAAACAATAACTGCCCATTCCAAATTTCTTTAAAAAAAAAAAAAAGTTTTCCTTTGTTAAAACCCATTACACAAAAATGATGCACTGATACATCGATGTATCTCCTCAACCTTAAACAGGGCACACTGCACTGAATGGGTCTGCAAGGAGCCAAGGCAAAAAAGTTGCCTTGTTTCTGATTTCAGCTTTATTTGTCATTTCAGTAACATGGGTAATAGTTGATTTAAGTATTTGGCCAATCTTGTTTATCAACTTGAACTTCAGCACATTGGTAAACCTTTTGACTAACTGCAGTATAGATAAACTGTATACCAGGTAAATATGGTTTTGCTGAGATAATGACCTTGAAGACTCAAAGACCATCCCTACTGTACTGTATAAACTGCAGACTTTGCTTTCAATAACTTTCATATTATAGATTTAAAAGTTACCATTAAGAAAAAGAATACATCAGATATGCATGCCTTTAATTTGTCAGAATAGCCCATTTTCTCTGCTCCCTCTTTACTGCAGTCAAGGACATAAAGACTTTATTACTCTTACCCAGTCAACACACCTCAGTTCCAGCTCTTTGGTTGAACTTCTCATACTTGCACTCCTGAACAGAAACTGCTGACTGGACCTGATTCAAGAAGGCATTGTGAAGTTTAACTTGTGCAACAAAGCTCTGGTTTTGTGCTGAAGGCAAATCTTGTTTCCGTTTTGACTTTTCATAAGTGTCGAAGCTAAATTGCAAACGGAGCCCTTTTTCTAAAGAGTTAACTCTTTTGGGAGTTAATGATGTGCATTTGGTATTCTGGAAACATTTCTGGTCCCTACAGATTGGCACTTCACATCAAAATAAATTCGAGCAGTCAGACCAGGGGAGGGAAACATTCCAGAGACAAAACGGCAGTGAATAAAATAAACTAATGAGTTATTGTGCTGAAACAAAAGGGAATTTTGTGCAGCAAAATTTCGATTTCTACAGCATTTTGTATGAACTCATATATTTATTTGCAGCAATTGCCCAAGGCTTTAACTATGGGACAAAGGGAGTCATGTAAGAATATGAGGAATGTTTTTTTTTTATTATTTTAAAACAGAGAAAGCATGGGGATATGAATTCAGCTGTAACAAACATTTAATTTCAAAGGGCTATACAAATAAAATCAATTCATTTAAAATAAGAAAAAAAGTATGAGGATATGACACTTTGACACTACATCCTGTTTTTAATATGTCCCAGGATAATAATAAATAAGGACAAGCAAGTAAAAAATACAGTTAAAAAAATCTGGTGTGAAGGACTGCTCATAAAAACGATACACATGCAGAGGTCCCAAAAATTTAATTACAAAGGTTTTTTTTAAAGAGCCCTTAGACAGCATATATGCTAATGTCTCATGATAATCCATCCCAAAGTGCTACTACTATTTTTGTAAAATAAAATACCAATAAATGTGTAGCCTATGCAGGTACCAGAATTCTCACTTCTAAACAGTTTTAATTAACACAGTCAAGGCTTCCACCATGACCGAATGGGCAATGAGGCAAAGCACAAGAAGCCCATTACATACTGTAGAATACTAATGTACATTATTACTGTATATGACACTCTGCACATGTCACTAAATGACCCCCAGCTGCCTTGCCCTTTAATGAGTCACAAGTAGAAGATGACTTATTTCCACAGTTGACCTCAAGGAATATGTAATATGAAGTGAGAGTGACTTCCAAGACTTAAGAAGATGGCTGCACTCTCTTATTAAAAAGTAGCAGCTATTATAGCAGAAAATGTTTTTTTTTTTTTTTACCATGTTTACCAAAGAGTTTGAGGGATTTCCTGCTGCATATGAACAGAAGTCTTAGATTTTATAAAATGAGCCGTTAATCTTAAATCTTAAGTAAAAAATATAAAGTACTAGGACTTCCTTGTTCCTAAAGGACAATGCACCCTACAAGACCTAGATCAGATCATAAGGATTCTCCCCCTTTAATAAAATGAACAATAATGCACTGACATTCAGTGTCCCCTCTAGAGCTCAGTCCATTTCTACTTAATGAAACTGCAATCATTGTTCCAGAAGCTCTGTGATTTATTGGGATTCAAGTTTGCACAGTACTCACTAATCTGAAGCATTCTGTCTGTCACCAATGGAGACCGAAAAACATATCTACAGCTAGATAACCAAGTGCGTTTTGTTATACATTACTTAAGTTTGTACAAAGCTAGAGCTAGAGGAAGCCATAACGGGGAGTTTACAGACTTGAGATTGTAAGCAATTGCAGGTTATTGTGTAAACACCCTATTCCAGTGCTCTAAACAGTGCCTGTGGCATCACTGCTGTCTAATACAGTTCCACTAAACCACCCAACTCAATTTACTGCGAGGGCTTTAAAGAAGATCTTTAGACAGCATTCCAATATGACCCAGCCTTCCACACTTGGTGACAATCATTCCTGCAAGCCTAACTGCATTGCTTTGGCTGACACAGCCTGCTCTCTGCTCTTATTCTGGGTTTCGATTAGTGTGCATATTGACTGGTGCCTTTCAATCAATGTCGCAATCCTTTGCAGCTGTCCTGAAGTAGCTACTGACTGCACTCAGGCATTGATGTTTCAGGTGCTGTTGCATCCTGGGATATGCTGATTTCCCATCCTCTTCTACCTAAACAAAGCCAAGTGCGCTAGGTCTTATACATTGCAGTCAGTTGCGTGACACGTCACACAGTTCAAAATGTCAAGTGACCACACCTTCTATAGCAACTGGTCTTTATGTCCCTTAAAAAACTGTACAAAATGACAGCTGTATGGTATTTTGTAAAAATGTGCTGAATCAACCACCCTAGCTTTGACATGAACCCCAGAGAACATGCATGGGGTTTTCTTGAAAGACAACTCACCAAAGGAGACCAAGCCCTGTTAAATAGGCAGGACTTAAATGAGTACAGACCCTCATTGAGTTCATATCTAGACAAAAAAAAAAAGACATTGATGGAGAGAAAAACCCTAAAGCAGTGTGCAAATTGACCTTTTCCAGTTCTATACCATCTACAACTGCCACAGTAAAAGCATGTCACCAAATTGAAATTGGGAATGTTCAATTTATTCTGACTGGGAACTTCGAAAAGCATGAGGTAATATGATGCGAATGACAGTGGTCAGATCATCATCTAGCCTGTATAATCAGAAACAATACACATCCCGTTTCATAGTTAAGAGGTTTATTATCTATCCCTGGTATCATCAGAACGCTTTTGTGGTTGGGATGATTACTGTACCACAGCAGTGTTCCGCGTACCATGAGTAGTTAGTGTATATATTGTGTGCTGCAGTACCTGTAAGTGTATGCTGTCCCTGATTGACAGGCTCTTTAATTCAGATATGCACCAAAAGAGAAAAGAACACTTGAAAGTGAATAGGCACGGCAATTTGCTTGTCTGATTTGCTGAGCATTGTAGCTGTGAATTTTGACAGCTGAATCTGGGCTGACTTTAAATGCACACACATGGAATGGTAGGTATTAGTGCTGGGACAAATCCTTAAATGTAAAATTCATAAATACTGTATTCTAATCACATACCTTTTAAAACATTTAACCCTTGTGAAACAAGCCTCCCTGAAACCAGATTTTATAATGCATTAACTGACAAATTAAATTGGGTATTTTTGCTCCAAGGACATTACTACGATATAAAAAGAGTATTAACTCATGAGTTATTTAAAGATTGTATTATTTATACAACAGAGCACAGTAAAGTGCTGCCTTTTTATTGAAATCTATGTGAATGGCAAGATAACGAGGGGCAAACAGCTGATTGGTGGATTAGTAAAAGCGATTACTACAGTATAAGCAGTGTGTTTGTTATTTAAATCTATATGAATGGCACATAACGAGATCCAAACAGTTTGCCCAAAGTATATGCTTGCTTAACACGGTATAAACAATGCCTTTGTTATTGAAATCAATGGGAATGGCAAAAGGTAAATGCTATTTGCCTGATATAAATGGCTGCCTGCAATAACCCTGGATGGTGTAAGTGGTGGATGCTATAGTTCCAAAAATAATGAACTACCTACCAGCAGGTAGCAGAAAACAGTGCCATCTATTAATTCTATTATCATATAAAGTGACACTCAATAAATTCAAAAGGTGTTTACTTCAGTAAAATGAATGCTGTATATGGATTGGCAGTCTACTGTTCCTTCATTCCCCTCTAGTGCTTTTTACACCACAGACAATAGAAATTTACAAAACATCATTAAAGAATCTGCTAAACCAAAACACGTTGGCAGGGCTGCAATTTGGCTAATTATGATGCTGTGCAATTATGCATACTTAATCCAGTAGTTTAGATCAGTAGTTTGTAATGCATTTGCCACGGGGGACTTCATGCTACTTTTATTAAACCTCAAAAACAATCCAATTTGTGAAATCCAGTGTCAGCTGAAGAGTTTGCATGTGACAGAAGAGTTCATCAATGGGATAATGTAATGCCCCTTTTCTTTTGGAAAGCAACTCATAGCCCTTAGTGAACAGCAGTCTGTATCACAAAACTACCACAAATTCTCAGGCACTAGCAGCAGTATCATCTCTACAGCATATTAACAAGTAAGTAGCTTGCAATTTCTTTTTTGTGTGAATGTTTGCAGTTATTCTGAGTGGTTATTATTGCAGTTACTCAAAACCAATGTGTGTGTGTGTGTGTTGTTTATTTTTTAAATAAGCTTGTGTTAAGGTGCTTTGCCGTTCGGGAGATGCTCTTCATTTCTAGTTGCCTGCCATAGATATATGTAACCTAGGTTAGACTGACCAAAGAGTCTATAGAAAAGCAACAGCCAGCACCATCTAGTGATCTGCCATTTCGGAAACAAGTTTATTTTATACTTTCTGGTAATACACAGCAGTGAACTAGATGGTGCTGTTGATCTAGCCTAAGTTATATAGGCAACTAGAAATGAAGGGCAGCTCCTGTACTGTGTGAAAAAACATTAACAAAGAATCATAATCTAATAAACAAAGTAACTGCACTAGAACCACTCATTGCAAATATTACAAAAACAGAATTATTTGAAGCTATTTACTCTAAGACTTTCCTTGACATACAGACAGTTCCAAAACAAAGACTGATACACAAGTACAGATGGTAGAAACTACTGTGCTCTTGCACTAGGGTAGAAATCACATACAGTATAAAAAAATGGCTAAACTTACTAAGGTTTTTGATAGGCCATGCTTTAAAGATATGGGTTTGCTGTAACTTAAAGGTTAAGTAGGCAGGTGATTTTGCATATTGATTCAGTTCCACGAAGACCTACAAGTTGAACAGTTTGCAGGTATAAAGATAACGTTTCCTGTTTCAGTTTCATTGAAAATATTTGGGCAGAGGTGAACATTATTGCTTTTGGAAGATATAAGAAGTCTGTCTCAGGGCTCTCACGAATCCTAAGGGCCCAACACCTTAGTATTTGTCAATTACATGTTCTCCTGCTGCATGCGTTCCAACTACCAGTATGCATCTGACTAACAGGCTGTAAGAAAACTATATGTACTCGTGAATAGTGCCTTTTATTTCATTTTTTGACAAAGCGATTGGTATTTTAGGAAAAACACCCCAGTGGGGACCCATTAAACCTGGTTAAGCTGAAGGCAATAATTTTTTTATATATATATATATATATATATATATATATATATAAACACACACACACAAACTTCACTTAGTCCACAAGTCTATTGAGGGTCAACAATGACATCCTTATTTTGTACTGTACATAGATTGTAGTGTTACAAACACACCCTAATTTCCAGTTAAATTAAAACGTGAAATAATGTACCAACTACAGCATCTTAACCAAGAAGCAGAAACGTTAAGTTTTTGCCAAACTGTAATAATATACTGCTGCTGATTTTCTCAACCGCTCACATTGCTTTCCAAATTCTTACATTGTAGGCTTTTTTTCACAAATCTACCAAACATACAGTATATTTTAAAGCTTTGTTTAACAGCGGTTAGTAATTCAAGGTCATATATTTTCCCCTCCTACTTTTTTCTCTCTAGTTCTCAGTTAATAATTCTGCATATGCTACAGAAGTAACCTGGTCTTATTGTTTAATGATGAAAGTGATGTTGTGCAGTTGCTGTACAAATCTACAGGTTATGTATCTGTCAAAAACATTCACGTTCTTGGGCTCAGTTTCAATGACAATCGCATACCAGGAATAGCAGGATCTTCACGTCAGAGCCTTTTGACAGCAACTGACAGAACCGTGTAATTTTAAACAAGTTCTAACAAAAACTCAACTAAGAAACCACGTGCTCAAACGACCTAAGATTGTATGCATACTAAACACAGAGAACACATGGCTTATTCCTAAATTGTGCATCGTCAAGCTACCGTTCACGTTGCCTTAGGGAACCAAACTTTCTCTGAAGAAGCCAAACTTTGTCATCACAACTTAATGTTAGTTTTCAGGTTGAAAAGTTAAATAAAACAGGCAACACTTCAATTTACAAAATGAACAAAGTTTTTGTTGTATTAATGAGTACAATATTACTTGTTTTGCCAGTAGTCTTTCTCATCAAGGTGGATTCCACTCCCTGATAGTTTTAAAATTGTCTACTGTTATCATCCTGCTGAAATTTGAAACTCCTTTTAACACATACATCCAGCAAAACCATCAGTACCCAATACGTATCTGTATTCATTGTATTGTCTGGTCAACTGTCCTGCCTCTGCATACATTATACTGTAGCTTTGCCTATATATTTGTGTTTGGTGTCACGCTTTTTGTAAGCCATTCCTGTTGATTAATCAACACCCCCACAATGACCAGAATTCTACATGCGCTTTAAATTGAGATTAAACATGTTCCATCATTACAGAGGGGAAAGAAAACTCTGAATATGGAACATGACCAAGCCACTGATTCCTACCTTGTTAGAATACGGTGGTTTACTGAGGTTTATTCCATCTCGGGTCAGCTTATCTCTGATCATGATCTTCAGCTTGAGTTTGGGGTAAGTGACCAGCTCTTTGGAAGTACCATGCTGGTGGTTCCTGCTTGTGCCCTGATATCCAGGGTTCCTCCCGACCCTCTCGACTTTGGGCTCAGTATAAGATCTGGCCCCCCTCACTTTGGACTCGTATTGCTCCATCGTGTGGCCGGTGTAGATTCCCGGAGTGGGGGGTATCTCGGGCTCCAGGGTAAAGTACAGTCCTGTAGCCGTTTCTTTCTCCTCTTCTTTTAACCTCTTCACTGCATCGTTAATTTTTTTCCTGTGATGAGGCAGGAAGACTCCGATAGCATCCAGGTCAGGGTCTCCAATCTGTTTACACACTTCCAAGTCATCATAGCCATTATCCACAAAGGATTCCACGTACTGACAGAGGTGGAGAGTCTTCAGCCATTCATACACGATATTGGTACTCATCGTTGCAAATACAATGTTTGCAATGCAGTACGATTGTTGTAATGTGATTTTTTTTTTAAACTCCCTTACCGCACGATTGATTTGTATGTATTGTGATTTGAATATGTCAGAATAAAAAAATAAGTGTGTTTTCCCGGTTGGCTATATTGCCTGGGGACAATATGTTGCCCAATTCGTAATCATCACATTTGGCTTTTTCCGTCCTTCGTGTTCAAATGTCGTTTAATTGCCAAGATCAAATTCAGCAACTGATAATACATTACAAATGCTATTTGAAATATTACAGAAGCAATATTCCGACTCTATCAAAAACAGCCATTCGACCAAGATAATTTAAAGTAAAACGTGGATTCAGGTAATCCACGTTTTTGACAGTTCACAATAAGCAACAGCGCTTTAACAGCACGAGAATCAACAATTGGAACATTAACTTTTCAAACTAGCGTGCGTACACATATGCTAGCAGTTCATTCATATAAACCACCCTTTAAAAAATGCTTTCCTCGTCACAAAATGTCTCTTTTTTTCGTTTTCAACATAACACCTGGTCGATGTTGATATATTTTTTTAAAAAATCGCCTCCTCTGTATGCGGTTATAGAGCGGTGTTATAACATCCAGGCATTCAACGCAATACATACATAATGTGCTTTTCTGATGACTTAAGTTGTCCACTCACGTTTGTTTTGTTTTCGTAAACACAATTCAGGTCCCATCCCAAGTTTAGGCTGCAGACACCAATGTCAGAAGTTGCATGCTTGTACAAATGTCCTCTGCTGTTTCGCTTTTTTTTTGTCCACTCCCCCTTTTCTTTTGCTTAATTTCAGGAAAACAGTGTTATTCCCTGTTCACCATAAATGAATGCTCTTGTCTCTTTACTCAATTGTTATTTGTTAATTGTACCCCGCTTCTTTGCTATTTAGTATCCAAACGCTCCGGGAACAGTATTTCCCCTTGCTCGGGTGACTCTGCACTAAGAACTGCAAATACCAAACGCATTTCTAAAAGAGGCTAGACCGAATTATCCAGGCTGTACAACGTGTCCACTTCCCGTGGTTATTTTTCATCGTTTTCAACTTGTTTGCTTCGTTTTGTTATAGCACTGTTCAGTTTGTTCTGTTCTTCAAGTACGATATTGTCTGTACACTTATTTTATTCAATCCAAACAATATTGCTCAGTCCACCGAGTTAATTAATTTTCCCGCAACATAAACTTGTTCACAGTAGAAACACAAGTAGGGTTCTTGTGCTTTCCTTAGCTTCAGAATTTCAAAAGTGAAGACTTTGTATTGGTTTGGTATTAAATGTCGTTTCAAGTGAATCAACACTCCCTTGCCCTCTCTCTAATCTGAAGTTGCTTGCTCTCGCCTCCATACACTCCCCCAGCTACACTGTGTGCTGTGCTGTATCTCGACACAACCCTGGACATTATACTCTTGCGCCCCCTGTCAGCAACTGCGATAACTACACCCAAATCAAACAGCGTTCCACTTGCTCCGGAGATTGAACAAGGTGTGTTTGCAGACTGGAGACGTAAATTATATAACATTAATATTGAAGGTCAAATGGGTGAAATTGTATTATTTTTTAATGTATAAAGTCAACATCTTTACTTTTTTTGTTATAGACGTCTATTAATTAATATAAATTAATTCATAGGTATCCCTGTGTTGTCTACCTCATTGCTAGGCAGATATATTTTGTATAGATTTGAATTTCAGTTGGCACGATGTCTTCTTTCAGTAGGAACACAAACACTGACAGCAGCCTTGGTCAAAAACGTTTTTTTTAACAATATTCTTCCATTCCCTTGGGTTAATTTCAACTTTATATGCAATGTACAATACTACCGGCTTCTTTTATTATTACCAGAAGTTGTAGTAGTACCTGTAGGTATTGTTTTCTATTTGTACATGCAAAATAAATTGCTGCAGTGCTTACTGTGTAGAGAACCACTGGTGTTGAAGAATGCAAGCCTCCTGGTGTGATTAGAGGATATCTCCTGTGGTGGTTTATCCAACAGTGCTTTTATATATATATATATATATATATATATATATATATATATATATATATATATATATATATATATAGATATAGATATAATTCTGCATGTATACTGTATAGATTTCCTTTAGCTATAAAGTTTTTAACAATTCAGTGTATTTTTTTTACAATAGTTTCTGTTTATTTTGTATTTGTGTATATATAAATAAAATGCCTAATAGTTATTTAGAATTCCTACTGATGGCCTAAAAGGTCCAAATATAATTCAGTATAGGTACCAATAATAAAAAAAAAAGCTGTATAATGGGATAGATCATTATAGACATCTTGTATTATATTGTCAAAAGATACTGAAGTGACTGAACCAATCAAATATAAAACAGGCCATTTAAATTGCTCTAAATCAATATGATTCCCCTTTGAAAAGGCTTTTTTGTAATACAGTATCACAATTATATAAAAAGAATTACATACAAATACCACAATTTCACTGTGACATGAAAAAGAAGCAGGTTTTATGATTTAAAATTGTGAAAGTTCTTATATTGTACCATAAACCACCACAGAACTGTGCAAGTTCTTATACTATGCCCAGCACTGCCATATTCACCTAGTTTGAAAACTGAAAACAGAACGCCCTTTAAGAGATCTATGACAAGACCCCCCTCCTTTAATCATGTGATCCCTGACTGCATCTCAAAGAAGGCAGATGACAGTACTGGAAAATGAGACCGCTAGTAGGTGGTAAATACATTTGAATCTCCAGTAAGTAAATGATGTGGCTCGTCTTTTCACATCCATTGGAAGGATGGCAGAAAACCTTGATCTGCCCAGAACAAAGTGATAAAAGAGGCACAGCAACCATCAACTGAGTTTCTGGAGCTAGAGGGGGGAGTAATAGAAAAGGTGTCTGCTATTATTTATTACTTTGTGAGAAGATTGAAAATGCATTAAAAACCCGAGCTGCTTCAGAGGAAAAGATGTGCTGTGACACTAAGGAACAAGCTAGCAGCAGGCAGTCAGACTGTGCTATGGTGCTGAGAGCTGGGTAGAGGCAATGGTACTGGAACAGAGATTCAGTGTCTGTGATGGGGGTACAGCATCTAGAATAGAGCATTGGGTATTGTAGCTTTCCTCCAGTGGAAGAATCTTTACCTCTTCATGGTGTTTGCCATCATGAGTGCTTTTTATTGCCTTTTGATATTCAGCATTAAGGTGGTTTTAGCTGAGCTCATCAGGTACCGCTATTCAACAATAAGGCAGCTTTCCCATCAGAAACAACACTGATGCTTAGGAGCCAGATCATCTAGAACTGCAGATGTGTCTTTACCACTTGAGAGTTTTACTGTACAAAATTATGTACATAAAAAAATACAAGAAAATGAAAGAAAAATCAGCCCTATATATTACAATTCAATCATCAGTTCTTTGAGGGAGAAATCACGTGGATGCAAACACAGTATTGTATAATTATTATTAATGTGTTTTATACCAATTAAATATTACAATACTGTTTTATCAAAAACTAAATACACTGCAGAACTTTGAAGTTATTGCACTCACCATTGAAACAACATATCATTTCCCTTGGAATTACTGAATATTCATTTATAGCATGGAATCCAGGCTCATTTAATTCATTATTGCACAAGTACCTTATTTTTGTTGCCTTTATATTGAGATATATTTAAATAAATGGGGACTGTTTGTCTACAGAAGAAAAAAAACAATTCACATGTGTACAGAAAGCAAATACTAAGGTGTATCTATGTGATATTGAATTTATTGTATTACTCATAATTTCTCTACCTAGTAAGGTTAATAAATGGCATGTTTTCAACTGTACAAAGTTCTCCTGTTATATAATTGAATTCGGTAAGCAATTCAATTTAAAAAATGTGCTACATTAATGCACTGTATTTAAAACCAGTATGTGTGATTATAAATATAGACAGGCTGTGTTCCAATTATTGTTTTTCGCGATCATGTAGTAATAGGAGACCGGCTGTTCTTTGTTTTTCTTGATGCAGTTTCAGAATGTAAAGACTCCTTGTAAAGAGGGACTAGCCTGGAGTCAAAGATGAATAACCTTTCAAAACACAACTTCACATGCTTTTTTCCAAGCAGGTTATGCGGTTACTTAGTCAACATATCACTAAAATACTCAAAACACGTGAGTGTTATCCTAAAGCCTAAAGCCAGTAGTGTACCAGAGACACATGTAAAGATAAGTTATTTTGCTACAAAAAAATAATAAAGTGTGAATAAATGAAACCCCAGCAACACCAGTAAAGTTTCTGCTCAAGATACCTGCCCATTACTCACTGGGATTCATTAGGAGTTATTAGTAAGGGACTGTATGTTAAAGATTACGCATATATATATATATATATATATATATATATATATATATATATATATATATATATATATATATATATATATATTTTCTGAAAAAAAATATAAAAAACATGTTCTGTAACCAAAGGCCTCCCTTTCATATTTGGAACATGAAACTGATCTCTGTCAGTTTATACATGTTTCAAAGCATTTAATGAAAATTGAAGTGACTGTCGTTGGAAGGGTCTGGTTTGACAACTTTCAATGCCACTTGCAATATCTCCTTAGGTCAAATCACTGAAATAATGACACACACCTACATGTATCACATATAATCCCCGACAGGACTCCTCTTTCTTTGTAGATTTTTGCTTCACCAAATACTTTTTCTTTGGAGTAACACTACTATGGTACATACATGGTAGACACTAATCATTACAGTAAACAAAAAGAGCTAGTCGGCAAACATGTGCAACTGCATGCATGCAGTATGCTGATTAAACATTTTCTGGTTAGTTTTAATGATACATTCTTTGGCATGTGTCAGGTGGTAATAACTTTGAAATGTCTATTGTGCATGAAATTCTAGGTTATGGTTTTGATTCTGGGTCCATGTAATTAGTTACCTTTTAGTGGTAACCAATGTCCTTCCAGCAGAGAGTAAATGTATTTACTTAAATAAATAAATAAATAAATAAATAAATAAATAAAGATTAAATTATTGGTGGTTTTGAGATAGAGGATTTTTGCTTTCAGAAATGGTTTTTAGAAAGCAGGTTCTTGGGTGCCACCTGGTGAGATATGCCTGTCAGTGCACTATTCATTTGTAATGAATTGTTCTGGATGTAACGGGATGTGGAAATACACCAAATCTCGCCGCTTGTGAAAGAGTGCAGTGCTACAATCATGTAACAGCAAATGTATATACTTAAACCTGTGCTCACCGGAACAGCATAATGAGAGAGCATCTTGTTTTCTGGGTTCAACTAAAACAAATTCCAATACAGCTTGTTTTCCATCATTATATATATATATAGACACACATACACAGTTACTGAAATGTATTCAATCCCCTTTTCTGGTTTGTGGTGCTTGTGGGTAGGACATTTATTGCCCATTTTTCCCAGACAGCTTTCTTACAAAATATCTTGATATCCCTAAACAGATAATCGTTCCCCTCTCCCTGAGTTATTTAAATAGCCATGGCCAGTTAGTCTTTTTGCAATTATGCGATTAAAACCCAGAAGAGGTAAGGGCGTCTTTCTTGGCCTGGGCTAAGGCCACTTTGTTCTATTGTTTAAACTCGTGTTTATTTATTAATGTGTTGAACATGTAATTGCGCTTTGGTGTTAAAACATATTTATTTGTGTTTGTCTGATTACTGCCTGCCTAACCACTCAGGTGCCCTTTCAAAGTCCCATATAAAAATGTCGCAGTGGCAACCCAAATGTTATCTATTTACTTCCAGTGCAGAATGGTATGCCTTTCCAGTCATCATTGTGTAAACTGATAGACTGTGGGATATATGGCTTACTAAAAGTGTTTGCCTATTTTTGAAGAGGTGGCAGTTATCTATACAGGGATACCAAGATATTTAGTAGTGGCCTGCAACCCCTATCCTGACAGTGTTGTGCGAATGTAAAAAAAAAAAAAAAAAAATTAAAAAATTTATTAAAATGCTACAAAATGAAAGTGGGAAGCATTGCAGTAGCTCAGCACTTTTTACTTCACTAAAATACAGTGCTCCCCCTTTATAATGCTGTAATCCTGAGCCATAGTTAAGAGACCGTGCTGGTTGTGTTCCGCCTTGTAACGAGAATAAAAAAAACAACAAGGACCAGGGGTCACAAATGGAGATTAGATAAAGGGGCATTCAGAACAGAAAATAGGAGGCACTTTTTTACACAGAGAATTGTGAGGGGTGAGTAATGTTGTTGAAGCTGACACCCTGGGATCCTTCAAGAAGCTGCTTGATGAGATTCTAGGATCAATAAGCTACTAACAACCAAACGAGCAAATGGGCCGAATGGCCTCTCGTTTGTAAACTTTTTTATGTTCTAATACTAGTGTAACGGCATTATAGGGCAAATGGGAGCCACGACCGTACCGCCTTATAATCTGTTCTGCAGTATAAAGGGCTGCCTTATAAAGGGGGAGCAGTATACAACTAAAACAAAAGCAGTAGTGTTGTTTTTTTCTTACAATACTATAAAAACAAGCATGTGATAAATGAAATAACAATTCATCAGTCACAGACTGAAAATATTTAGTTACCAAACTGTACATGTGTATATTACATAAGGGACATTGTTACTGTAACGTCAATAACACATCTGGAATGTAAACGTGGCCCCAAAATGGCACTCTCCAACTGTATATCCCTTAAGTGACTGAAATTATTAGTCACTAAAGAAAAGCCTATAAAGGCTGCCCTGGTTCATTGCTTTCAGAAAGATGCCGTCAGAAAGTAATGGGAGTTTTTGTGAACAAAAAACAATGCATCTATAGGGTTATAATGTAAGGTGATGGCAAATCTGATCAAATAATTTGTGAACATACCAACACATTTAGCAAACAGTATTAACTTTAAGGTGTTTCCTTAACTACCTGAGCAATCCTTTCATAGATTTGCAGATGAAGCACCAGAAATAATAATAAAAAAATAACACTACAATCTAATTGCATCTGGGAAGAAGAGCAGACTTTTTTTTTTTTTTTAAATGATTTTCCTGCTCACTTCAATAAAAGTAACACATAATTAAAATACTGCCACCGTAAAAATGGAGAAGAACTACAATTGGGTTCGATATTTACTATAATAATGAAAGATGATACTTTTCTTTCCATCACATTAGTTATTGTGTGGTCTAAGTATTTAACTTGTTAGTTTTCTTAATGTATCAATATAAAAAATATAGGTCTACTTAGGTTGGTTAAATTAGTATTTTACAAAAAAAAAAAAAAGTTTTATTGGTTAGTTTACTGGTCACAAATATAAATGTAATCAAATGCGACAGCAATTCCAATAATGTTTGCATCTATGACCACATACACTGGAGCAAGCGGTGTGGCAGGGCAAAGGAACGTGACCACCACAGTATGAGTGAAATTAAAGAAGGGAATCAAATGAATTTGTTTGGTGCACCTTGGTAGAAGAAAATAGGAATTCCAGGATTACAGTCAAAATGTCAACACAGGCACCATGCTTTTGGGGGAGCTTGGCAGTGGCATTGATGCAGATGGGTAAAGAATAAGACTTTGTATGATCAATGGATCAAATAAGCATAAACTATATACTAGTTATAAAAAGTTGTATTTTTTCACAAACACAGGCTCAACTAACATCAGCTTTTGCTGACAGATGCATACAAAATGGTTCACTAGTCATGTAGGGAGTGACTTGCACATGCAAACTGCACTGAAGTATAGTCCATACCTTGTATATAATGCACCATAATGTTTCTAAAATGTGTAACCGAGTGCCTGTTGTATTGTGAAAATTACAGCAATAATTTACAGATAACTAGAATTAATATTTATTGGACAACAAAGCCTTTATACTGATGTGAAATCAGTTAAATATGAATTCTAGTTTTCAGTGTCGATCAGTGTAATATTAAAAATAAAAAAAATACATCTTTCTCTTCCTAAATTCAGTGTTTGGGTTATAAGAAGTTATATATGCAAGGAGGCAGCACTATTGTCAAAGGGCTGCTGAAAATCCTCATATATTCCATGTCATAGGCTTGGTTTGTTCCATCCTTGCAGAAACTTCTTCAAAGAAGTCTAGGAGGTTAGTCAGACAGGATCAGCCTTTTCTGAATCTTGGCTGTCTCCTGTAATACGATTAGATAAATAATCTTTTTTTTTTTTTTTACCATGATTTAAATGTTATGGCTGGTGGAGTTTTTTTTCTTGAAATGCACTTTGGTAGTTGATGTCTTAATGGTTTATCTTGACAGCCCCCTGTACTCTTAGTATCCTGCTGTCCCTTCAGTTTTGTCTACTCAGTAGCACTGTGCAATCTTGTAGATTTAATACAAGCCATCTTTGGCATTGGTTGGAATTATTTAAAAGATCAAAGGATTTACAATATTATTATTACATATATTACTAGTTCTACAAAAATCAGGTTCCTTACTTTTGTTCAACTTTTGGACAAATCTAATTTTGTGTTCACTACCATTTTGGAGTACTGAACAGCAGTTAGTGGGCCATGCTTTTTTTTTTTTTCAAAAAATGCGCCCTCTTTACCTAGATCAATGAAAGTTCTTTGTTTATATCACAGGATTGGTAATGTAGTATATCACTGCATTGTTTAAGTGTTCTACAAACCTGGCATGCCATCAATACATTAATTACATTCTGGTCTCCTCTTGTGTTATTTCAGTAACAGTGCATTAAGGTCTAAACGTCATCCAATTTGATTGTGGCTTGGAAAACATTTCTGAGTGCAGATTCCATCATAACATATTCCTTCATTAGGAACCCCTATTGTTAAACATTTGTTTTTACAGGTTGTGTTTCAGAAGTGAAGGTAACCAACTGGATAGGCAATCTTGCTTGAATTTCAACAATATTTATGTGCTTATCCCCTTCGGTATAACTTCAGAAACTCAATCCCACAATATTTAGAAATACAACAAGTCTAGATACACAAAATATGTCAAACCGTTTTGATTTGACGTTTGCTTCCCACTTATGTAATACGTTCTCAATTACAAATCAATTATATTAAAACTTCCAAACGGCAAAAGTGGATTAGTTACATTTGTTTAACAATTGATCTTGGTGTTAGTTTTCATATTCCCTGAAAAATATGCTGGACAAAATGTCATATAGGTTCTATTGTTCAAAATAAATGCACATACTTATTTAAATTACTTTGTCAAAATTCATTCAAGAGGTAGTTATAAAAAATAAAATGATAAAGATGAGGTCAGTAAACCAAAACAGAGAACACTGTATATTTAATTTTTTTTTTATATTTATTTATTTTTTCCATTGCACAGTAATTTCTATCTACAGAATTCCTAAATTGTTTGTGGCAGCAGATAAAGTCATAAACATCCATGTTAAATTTGCATAAAACTGTACAAGAAAATTGGCTACAATGAGAAAATACTGCAACCCACAGATAAACCCCCTCCTCCGACTCCCCCCCCCCCCCCTCCCCCAGATAGATGATGGCTGATGAGAAACAGACTTCCTCATATGTACATTTAAAATGAACAGCATCAAGAGTACTGGCGGCATGTGCAATACATTTATTTGTAGAGTAAATAAAAAAAACACACTTAAAACTTAAACAAAGAGAAAGACATAGAGGGCACATAGTTCTTTCTCATGTTTCCCAGAGGATAGGACTACCACGCCTGGAGTGTAATGTATAACAATAGTACAGAAAATATAATAAAAAAATAAAAATAGAACTACATTAATACATTTACCAACAGAATACATACATCTTACTGCTGAACGGAAAAAAAGAAATAAGACAGTAGAACTTAACAGAAATTATTGTAAACATTGAACATGCTTCTGCTATTGTGCAAGGGAACAACTACAGTAAATATTACATTAAAAAGGATGGTTTTCCTGCATCTGTAAAATGACAAACACATCTGAAATGTAAAACAAAGGATCAACCTTTTGCTGTAGTTTCCACGCAACGTCAATATCGCCATCAGATTAAAACTTTATTATTTTTTTTTTAAACTAGGAACATTAACCGTTAAGAACCTTTTAATTGACTATAACATACTCTTTCTTAAACACTTTGACTTTCTCTTAAATGCATGTTCTCAACTTATTAAAATAAACTTGTACATATATAAAATCTTTAAAATTAAAAGTATAGATGTTTATATGTATAAATATAACTGACCATGAAAACAAATCTGAAAGTGCAGCCATTCATTATTCATCACCACTGACACAGTATAGCTTGTCTTTGTACGTTTTGGTCCTTATTAAAATTGTAACTACTTTACACACACAAACAAAACAAAGAAAAAAATAATAATAATGATAGGCCAAACAGAAGTTCAATACATATAATAGTAATACAATTATTCCCCGGTGCTAACCAAAAGTCTTCAGATGGCAATAGTAGAAATTAATAATGCAACAGGTAGCACATTTACATGCCCAAGCAGTGCAAATCAAATTGTACAGTAGTAGTATTGTACAATTCTTGATTTTTTTAAACTTGATACAGTATTCTCAAATACAATGTTTTGCAATTAAATAAATACCTACTGCCTCATAATTCCTACTACAAGCTAAATTGTGAAGATGCAGTGGGACTTCATCCATTTATACAACTACAGCACAATATTAAATAATTTCTTGAAATCTCATAGCTTTTTTCGTGCTCTCAGAATCCCTTGGTTGGCCTGTATACATGTTCATGCTTCTGCAGTCAGACCCCATCAGAACCCTGGGTTTGTGTCTCACTGTACAGTAAGAGAAAGGGGGCAGTGAAGAGTATTAATACCTATTTAAAAAATAATAATATAAATAATAATTCTTTGGTGTCAGAAAAGCGCATGGCAACTTAAATTGTGTCTTTAAGCCACTATAACACTTTCAGATTTGTCTCTTGATTGTCCATGTATTTACATACAACTGTAACAATTTGGCAGAATTTCTGAGTGAATTGTCCTTCCTTTGAAAAACCAAAAACATTTAAAATTGACGATGCACCTACATATAACACAAATAGCAGCAGTTTCTTGCACTTCATCAAAAAGGTTTGAAAAAAGAGAACAGTAAGATTTACACCGAAAATATCATTAAGGAAATATATTTCTCAACAGTATGTATGTATGTATGTATGTATGTATGTAATAGCTATGGCCAAAAGTTTTGTATCACCCTATAGAATGAACTAATTTTGCTTCATAATGTCTAATGAAACCTGCTGAATAATGTTAGGTTAACATATTGAATTACATACCGCTTTGTAGTTTTTTATATCTTTAATGAAAAACTTGTGGTATCATTTTGTAGTTTCTTTGATTACATGATGTTAAATAAAATATCATCTAAATTATGTTCATGAGTATATATATATCTATCTATATATCCTCCACTAATGTCCTATAGAAGAGACAGGAATCTAAAAGAATACGCGGTCCACAGTGAAATTCACTCTTCTGCAGAACCTTTAAAAGGCACAGTCCCATGCAACAGACCACGATGTACGACATGCAAATATATTAACTCCCAAACTGAGATCAGAGGCCCTAAATCATCACTCCACATCCACCACCCCTTTACATGTACTTCTAAAGGAGTAGTGTACTGCACCATTAGCACAAAATGCAACCAATTATACATTGAGGAAACTAAGACGTTTAGCAGATCGTTTTGTAGAACATTTACGAAGCATTCGAATCAACACCTTGACATGACACTTCAACAGCAATAATCACACTGCTGAAGGCATCACCATCTGTGGAATCAGTCAGTGTTTTGGTACAAATTCTACTCGGAAGCAAAGATAATGCAAGCTTATCTTCAAACATGGAACTTTGCAGCCTCTTGGAATGAACATTCTATTCTGACATCCTCAGAATATTTGAAAATCAACACGTTTACTGCACTGTGTTTACTTTTCTTTCTACACAGCTGAAGGGCTTTTGCCCGAAACATCCTGAAATAAATGTTTTTTTTAATCATTTAGTGTACATCAATCTTTTTTTTTTGTTTAATATGTTTTCTTATCAACATATATAAGTGATGCAAAACTTTTGGCCATGGCTGTATGTACTTCTATGTCTACATGTTACTGCATGGGTGTGAAAACATGTTCCAGATATACACACACCCACCAATATATATGACAATGAACAATTCAAGAGAAAACCACCTATTAATAAATAATTCCTGAACTGTCATCGAAGAGGATAATAATGATGGTTCCAATTCTTAGTTGAGAGACATTAATACTTGTAGGGTGGTTGGGTGTATGGATGTTATGTATCCTTTTCTCTATCTGAAAAAAAACTGCATTCTTTCATTTGAAAAACAAATGTACCATACTTGATAAAATAAATGACTGTGAAAACAAATCAAAGTCTTTGAAACAACTGCAAGGAAACTTAATACCACAACACACCTAGAACTCTGCTCTGCCCTCCAAAGACATACATTTTGTGGTGGGCAGACTGTTTTACCAAGTTGCACATGGATTAGAACTTGACTTATGACTTGACTTATGATGGTGCTTACAATGGCCTAAATGATCACCATCTTTCAACATTGTATTAGACAACTTTCTGATGTGTATTTTGAACTGCAGATTCATTTTTATATGTTTTAAGCCCTTTCCCAAAATACAACAAAGAACATAAAAACACACACAAAAAAAATTTGACAGTACCCTTTTCCCTACTGGAATTAACACTGCATTAAGATGTGGGGAGATCACTGTGTAATGTGAACCTGCTCTACATCTCGACGACCTATTAACCAACACTGCAGCGATCCCATTCCTGTTCAACCTCACATGTGCTGTATCTTACCAGGAAGGAAACAGACTGCCCAGCCTGCAAAGGTCATTGCTAGAAGAGCAAATGGAAGAGTCTCCAGTATCGGATCAACTCATTATCCCTGCAAACCTGCTGCCTTTGAGCACAAAACAACAAACCACAGCATTTAATGTAAGCTTAGCAAAGACTTTGTGTATCAGGGTTAAGCTAGTATAAAAACATCATATCTGGACTAGATTATGTTTATGTATGTTGTATATGGCTATGTAGGCCCAGTGTACTGAAACTTGCTTCCTGTTCAACTCTGTCTCACTTCTAACATTTTACTACATTTTTTGGCGCAAGAATATATTTACACACACTGTATATAATTAGTACTGGGACAAATAGACAAATATCCGAACAAACTTTTTTTGAAATTTTTTTTTTTACATGTATTCGAAGTCTGTGTTCGTCATTGTGAGACTTTAAATATATTGTCGTGGAGGCCGGCGGTGGGATTTACTCTGCTGGAGCCGCTGCTCGCTTCCCCTTGCTTGTCGCTGCTGCTGCTGTGAATGGGGGGGCGTGTCTTGTCGGCACCCCCATTGGCAGGTATGGAGCAGTGAGGTGGCTTTCTCCTGGGGAGCCCAGACTGTCAGCTAAGATCAGCCCCGCGTGCTGGTGAGTGTAGCTGTCACTGTTTGCGAAATAAAAGAGCTATCTATTTTGTAAAATAAAAGTTGTGCTTGGATTCTTACCACTGCTACAAAATAAATATATATTATATAAACATGAGCCTGGCAGCGCTAAGGAATGTGACATCACCATTTATTCATCTGAACTACCCTCAAGTATAAAAGAAGATCCGCTTCTGTGGTGGAAAAACAAATCAAGATCGCTTTCCAAAAGTTGCACGCTTGGCAGAAGCATCTTAAGCATTCCGGCAACGTCAGTACTTAGTCAGCGTGTATTCAGTAAGGCTGAGCAGATTGTCAGCAAGCTCCGGTCTTCGGTGAAATAAAAAAATGTGGATGCTACCGTGTCCCTTAACAAAAATAGTATCTAAGCCATGGACAATACTGTTACCGAACTGTTAACTTTTTGTAAATTAGTTATGATGTTCCCTGGATTGGTTGTTAAACCGCTTGTTCTGGATTTAAACAGTAATATACAGCTCCATATTTATAAATGCTGTAATTTATTTTTTACCCTTTCATAACGTCGATGAATCGATGCATCAGCTTTTTTGGAAAACGATATATCGATGGTGAAAAATTAGGCATCACCCCAGCCTTAATATATATTTATATACACACACACACAGTTGTAGTCAAAAGCTTACATACCCTAATGGAAATTAATAATTACTCTAAAATAAATTTTTCTTGGAAAAATGTTTTGTAGCAAAAGTTTTGCTTATGTGGATGAGGAACAAAAGTTAAATAATTTATTTCAGCAAAATTCCAAAAATGCTAATTCAAAAGTATTCATACCCTGACAAGGAAAATTAAATGAATAGCTAGTTCAGGCAACTTTGTCAATGAGCTTTTGGCATGATTGTTTAGTGATTTTTCACCATTCTTCAACGCAAAATTGTTCCAGTTCATTCAAATTCCAAGGACTTCTCTAGTGCAGAAGCCTTCTTCATCTCATACCAAAGATTCTCAATCGGATTTAGATCGGGACTTTGACAAGGCCATTCCAGAACCTTAATTTTATTCTTCGGAAGTAGATTTTGATGTGTGCTTTGGATCATTGTCGTGTTGGAATGGCCAGTTGCGCGTTGAACTAAGTTTTGTAGCGGAGGGTTTCAGATGATTGGCCAATATCTTTTGGTATGCTATGGAATCCACTTGACCATGTATTGGAACTAAATTTCCTGTGCCATTAGAGGAAAAACAGCCCTATAGAAGGATATTACCATTTTCTTTGTACGCCTCACCAGACTTTGTCCAAATGTAACGACTATCAGCATGACCAAATAGCTTTCACCAGAACTCATATCCATCATTCAAATGCCATTTTGCAAACCTTAAGTGATTGTCCTTTTTTTCAAAGAGTGGCTTTTTCCTTAGCCTGCAACCATTGAGACCTTCACCATGCAATACTCGACCTATGGTTGAAATGGAAACCCCAGTCCCACTTGCAGCCAATTCATTTTGAATATCTTTGGCAGTCAATCACGGATTGTTAGAACCTTCCTCACAATTCTTACTTGTTCTTGGTGAAAAAACCTTCTTTCTTCCAGACCGAGGGAGCGTTGTGACAGTACCATGAGTCTTGGACTTCTTGATAATAGATACTCAACTGCTTGTAAATCTTCTTGTATCCTCCTCCAGCTTTATCACAATAAATCATTTTCTGCCTAAGGTCTTCAGTTAGCTCTTTACTTTTTCCCCATATTGACTTATTGGTAATGACAGCAATCATCCTATGCCTAACCCTTTTATACTCTAAGAATGTTCACCTACAATCCAGCATTTTCTAGACACTAGAATTCGGTTCTGCACGATCATATTGAAATTTCTAGCACCTTGTAGACTATCATAGCATCAAAGGGTAAGAATACGTTTGAATTAGCATTTAAGGAGTTTTGCAAAAACATTGCTTAAATAATTGTAGACATCTATTTCTTGTAACTTTTTTTCCACATCCACAAAAGCAAAACTTTTGATACAAAAGATTTTTCCTAAACTTCTTTGTTTTCGAGAAATTTCTTCAAATGAAATATTTCCATTGGGGTATGTAAACTTTTGACTACGCTCCTGCAGCATGTCCCCCAATTCCCTATTGTTCAAACTGTAAACAACTTCTCAGTCTAACTTCTGTTTCTGTCCCTCCCTTTTGATACAGTACTGAACTGAAGAAAAGCTGCGCTGGCACTATAACGCAGACATCTTATTCAGCATTCGTTTTATAACTAAATAAATATTAGGCCTATTACGTGGTTATCTTTCCTAATGTATTTACTTTTTTGCTGCAAGAGGAGCTGCAGCTTTCTCCGGGAGTCAAGACGCTTCAGCTTTGCTCCAGTCCTGCTCTGGCAGCCGAACATGGGGCGCGCCAATGCCCTTTTCCGACCCGCTCTCCTTCTCGCACTTGGTTTGCTTTGTGTCGCTTCGAACTGAACTCCCGACCGCCATTTAGCCAGGCTATTTATAGTTTAAAAACTGCTAGTTAAAATGATCCATGAGTGGGAATGTTATTTTATTTTTTTTGTTAAATATACCATTGATTACATGGTGCTTTATGCATGGTTAATTCACGGGAAGTTACATTATTGCTTCACTATACGTACATTATAGAGAGGGAGTTATTTTAATTTGTATTTTAGTCAGATATGTGTTGTGTCCCGCGGCGCCCCCTCCCCCTCCCATTTCTAACACTAATCGCTTATACTGTGTGTCCCCCGAGACCCGTGTTATAATGAGGGAGCACTGTGAGTGTGTGTATATAATATATATCTATATATAGTGTATGTGTGTGTGTGTATATATATATATATATATATATATATATATATATATATATATATATATATATATATATATATATATATATATATATATATATATATATATAGACACACACACACACACACATATATACAGTCAACCTCAGTTAACTCGACTGGTGGATAACTCGACACCTTCACTTAATTCGACAGACGATCTTGGTCCCGGATTTTCTCCATATAAAATATATGCATCCTGACATTTTTTTAATTCAGCACCACGCTTTACTTGGAACTCGACACTTATTACTGGTACCAAGGGGATAAAAACTATTAAAAAGACTAGTGCATAACTCATTAATTTCACGTGACTGACCTCCGACTGGAAACTGATCTTCATTTGAACACTGTAAATACTATAATCCTGTAAACTTGTGAGTTCTGTTACTTATATGCATGTTAATGCCATGGCTCATGTGCACCCGTGGTTAACTGGGCACCCTGGATCACTCAACACTAAATGGCATCCCCGGGGGCATTCGGCACGCTAATTTAGTATTCGATTATCGTATAGACATTTGTAAATGATAATCGATGCATTGATTTTTTTTTTTTTTTTTTTTTTTTTAACAGAAGATCCAATAACAAAAAAAAAAAAATATTGCCTTAATTTTTAAATCAAGAAAACGTGAATACAATAGGCCTACTTCCGATTTGGTGTGTCCAACGCGAACGTAGAGGCCTAAAGTGTGTATCCCAGCAACGTGCTAATCTACCGTACTAACACTAAAAGAAGCAATCTCTCACACAAGGTTTTAATGCTAACCGGCAACAGGAGACTTCAAACTGGGTTCAAATCTGATGCCTCGATTCACCAATATGTAATCGGAGCTCAGGAAATTTAAGGACAGATGCTCAATAATCGATTAATGCATCGATTAATTGTTGCACCCCTAATTATATATCTATGAAAACGTGTCTATGGCCACTTTGTTTATTGTGAAGACATAACAATGGCAGGGATTATTTTATTTAACAAAAATGCTTAGTTTTTACCTTTTTTATTACTTGAAATCCCATTTAAACTACTGTATTGCTTTCTTTGTTTTGTAGCTAATTCACAAGGGTAAAGTAAGGTCTTTATTACTTCTGGTATATTTTTCTTTAACAGTGTTACATATAATAGCTTTGATAACGTTTTGAAAATGAACGTATATGAAACATGAAAATTCCATGTTTGTCCCAGCACTAATAGAGATATAGGCAATATATATATATATACACACACACACAGAGCTATGGACAAAAAATTTGCATCACCCCGTAGAATCAAATGAAACCTGCTGAATAATGTTACGTTAACATATTGAAATACATTCCACTTTGTTATTTTCCATATACTTAAAAATTATGGCTTCTGGTAGACTTTTGCGATATCAGTTTGTAGTTTCCTAAATCCTAAAATTCTAGGTGATGCAGAACTTTTTGCCATAGCTCTGTGCGTGCGTGCGTGCGTGTATATAAGGATACCAAGTCCAAATGTGACAGTTTGGGATTGTTTTACATTTTTACAACCCCGAAATCTTTACTGAAGATCATTCGCTTTTGTACTTTTTAAATGTAAATAAAATAAATATGGTTTGATAGTTTTATTTCAAAGCACATTTCCAAATAGTTTGATACAATTGAGGTTACCCTGGAGAATAATTCCAACTTCATCCCTTCATGTAAAAGCGAGACTAGTTGGAATTATTACTTCAGTGTAGCCCCAATTGTGTCAAACTATTTAGAAATAATAATACAAAAAAAACCCCATTAAATCAGTAACCCATTTTTCAAAACTATCCAATTCATTTATTTACATTTCAAAAGTACGAAAGCGAATCTTCTTCATCAGATCGGCTTCAGGTAAAGTGATTTTTTTTTTTTGCATTGTGATGGGTTCATTGGCAATAATCCCAAACCGAACACGAAAAGATTTTGGGGTTCTAAAAATGTCAATTAACCCCAATCCAATGAGGTCAACCGGATCCCAATGGGGTTGTATTTCGGCTTGGGGTCCTAACGTATATAGTAGTAAACTTGCACTTGTTGGAGCCGTTTTTGTCATTAAACTGTAGTGCAATGCTTTCAACATGTAAGTGCTTTTGTATCCCAGAGACAAAAATAAATAAATCTATATACCAAGTCATTCACTGAAACTGTTGACATGAACAAGTTGCAATCAAAGCACACACATCAGCTGTGCCTGAGGTGGTGAACACATTAACTACCCTGAAGTTCTATATAAAAATAACTGAAAATACAGCAATTTATAATTCTAAACAAAGGAGGGTTTTGGAAATACACTTTAAAGCACCCTAAAACTGTCAGACATTTACCTTTAAAGAAAATCAACAAAGGATGCATTAATACCATGTCTACTTTCAATCCCAGCCCTTTTGGAGGATACTACATTTTGTTTTAAGTGGCGACACATAACTAGAACAAATTTGCTGCCTGCCACACTTAATTATATTTCTCCCACATAAGGATAATTCCATAAAAATAATTCCTTTACAGTATATAATATCTGCAACAGTATATAGAAGAAGAGTGAGCACCCATAAAATTGAATCATTTCAAATTATAGGTTTGAAAGAAAGAAAGAAAGAAAGAAAGAAAGAAAGAAAGAAACAAGATGTTTGGAATTCAGAATAATGTCAACCCCTTTCAAAAGCCACAGTCTTGTGATGCAACCTTGAACCATGCATTTAATTTACTTTATGGACTTTACTTTGCAGTATCCCTTTCATATATTACTTATCCACTTGTTTTGCACTTGACAGAGCCAGGAATGAATACAGAGTTGATTTCCAATTTTTTTGACTTTTTTTTGTTTTATATATATATATATATATATATATAATTTAACTTATTGGCCTCAGGGAAAGCGGCAGCAGAGACAACAGCACAAAATGTTGTCTCATGACATATGGTATATGAAACTGAAACACATGATAAGACCCAGCGCTGCCCCCCCCCCCACACACACACACTCATCCATTAGTCCTTGTTTCCCACTCCAGATCCTTGCACTACACCAATCCTCAGCCGCCACAGAAAAAAAAACCCCAGAAAAAACACCTTTTATATAGTTTTTGTTTTCAGTATGCTCCTCAGTTTCAAGCCACATGACTGAGGTAAAACAGTGTATGATATTGTGCTAGGAAAGAGCAGTACTCCATGATGAATCCCCCTTTTCCTGCAGAAATAAATGGAGGGAGAAGGACAAGTTTCTTCCAGATGAAGCTGTTTACATTACCGCAGTCCTTTATTTATTTATTTTTTTTAACATCAGAACTGGTACCACTTCTTATCTTTGCACTTCAGCATCATCTGAAAAGAACAGAAACAAGTAAAATGAATTCCTTATATTACTGACCCCATGCAAATGTCCCTGGGAGGAGACATTTAGAGGAGTTCTTGATTTTTATAGACAGGAGGGACGCCAAATGCTCAAAAGATAAAACCATAAGAAAAGGTTGTGTATTTATGATTATTTTACACCCCATAAAAATGTTGAATAACATTGCATGCCAGCGTGTGCCGCCTATATCACAAAGGACTGCTTGTGGGAGTGAAGAACGACATCAGTGCTTACGTCGTGTGCGTGTTTTGAGAATGATTCAGCACTGGCCATCATGGCTGCTGTCCTCTCATCCAGCTCTCCAAGTTTCTGCCCCCTCTCATCCAGAGCTATCCGGGCTCGGGCCAGGTCCCCCACAACCCCAGACGCTGCTCCCTTCATCCCTTCTATGCCTCCTGGGCCAGGGATATGTTGGGCAAGACTCCGAGAGGCCTTCCCAGCCACTGATTCACCAACTGTCACCGGGAGAAAAGAAAGGGAAACCCCATCAGTGGGAACGACAATGAGAGAAGAGTACATTCTTAAGATTAAACAGCTAATAGTCAGTAAAAGGTCAATTGTTTCAAAAGTTAAATGGGCAGCAGTTCCTTCAGATCAATTAAAAGCTATGGTTGACTGTTTGCTGAAGTTAAGACAGGTTTCAAACTTGTCTATTAAACTTATACTTACAAAGTTCTTCTCTGTCCAGTGATTGCGCGCCACCTCCAAATAGACCTTTAAAGAAACCTCTGTTTGGTGCCTCAGGCGTTTCTACTGGTGTGAACAGCTCTCCCAACATCTCCTGAAACAGAACAGAATAAAAGGTGTGTTTGTATACTTTATTAATATCCAGTTATCCTTTGCTATCAGGGGGCTGCTAAGTCAGAAGACATTTAATTGCAGGGCTTTTGAAAAAAATTAAAAAAAATGAAACAAATACATCTAAATAACATCTCTACTATCTGGGCCTCCATGTAAAGGGTTGGCTTTTATTGCACGGGAAGTAAATTTCCACATACTCTAAACAGAATGTGAATTGATGTCTTTGTGTACCTGACACAGCCAGATAATACGTTCTAGGGGCAATGTTTCCAAACAATTCTGTACTGTGCATTAACAGAAATAAGAGGCTTGTCTCGTCAGTTCAGGACAGTTTTTTAATTACAGGAGACATGACAGGATGCCAATTAAAAGGTGGATTAACGGTTGATTAAGTTAGTGGACATGCTGAGTGGGCAGAAAGGGAGATATCTGAAGTGTATTGGCCTTATTAAGTAAATAACAAAAATGAGCTACAGGGGGACATTTTTTAAGGAGAGCAGGTAAACAGCTACATTTAAATAGATGTTATACTCATTATATTTTAAATCTTTAAATATATCTACAAATATATTTGTGCCATAATGAGGAAACATTTATAGTGTGGTTGAAATAACAGCAGACAAGTCTGTATTATTTTATCCCTGATCTATTTTTGTATTTCGTTGAATTTACATACTTGCATGCTTGTACTGGTATACAAGCACTTGTTAAGAAACTACAAAGTCCACAATGCACTTGACCACACTCAACTTCCTGCCAAATGAATGCAAATTGCTTTGCTTGTTTTTCATGATCCAGTGCCAACATTTTTCTGTTTATGTGGAACAGAAGACAGTGTAGGAAAAGGAAAGATGAAGTTCATTAAGAGACGTTGTTTCAAATGACAACATATAACTAACCTCTGATATGATCACTAAAACATGTATTTATTATGTTTATATTACAGCATTTCGCAGCATTGTCACATTCAAAATTGATATATGTATTTTTTTAGTTATTTTAGAACGTATTATCATAACCTTGGTTCCCTGAAATAGAAATGTATCCATTACACAATGGGTTAACCTATTATGCCCGATTCAACTGAACACCTCTACCAATACACGTGACGTCAGCACGCCTGTCCGCGAGGCAAAAATGCATGCAGGACGTCGATCCAGGACATTAAACATGTAAAACCTTGTGGAAGTTGGCTTGCTTGTAGGCAATCCTGACTGTCTCCACGATCCAATTGGACAGCCTCTGTTTTGACAGGGCTTGACATTGGTTCTTAGCTCCAAAGCATATAAACAGTTGCTCGGATTGCCGCCAACTTTTTGTCCTGTCAACTTAATATGCTAATGCCCTAACCGGACAAAGTGTATGGAGTCGACGCTCCTCATCTGACTGGAATGGTGGAGGATGAAAAGCCTCCAATTCCACCAACTGATTGATATTAAAGGTCGATAGGCATTTGGGCACAAAGGCCGGATTCGTACGGAGCATGACCTTAGTCCTAGACTCCGTAAAAAACAAACAAGCTTTTGCCACTGAAAATGCCTGCATCTCACTCACGGGTCTGGCGGAGGTGATGGCAAGTAAAAACGCTGCCTTCACAGACACAAGCTCTGTAGAATGCAGAGGTTCAAAGGGTGGTTTTGTGAGTGCAAGCAGAACCACATTTAACTGCCACCGCAACTTTCAGAAACTGGCCAACAATGTCAAGCCAAGATGGCTGCCAAATAAACCTTCAGAGTCAAGAGGTACTACCGCTCATCAAAAAGGTCCTGCAAAAACTGCAGAATGACTGGCATGGAGCATGTCAACCTGACGTGTCAAACACCAAGTTTGGAACACGCCCCACTTGTATCCATACTGAGAGCGCATTGAAGCAGCTCTCGCTTTCAAGCCTAACTGGCTGAACCGGAGTTGTGGTTAGGGTGCCACAACGTCCCCTGCGCCTAGCTGAGCAGGTCGTGGCTCGTGGGCAATTGCCAAGGCTGGTGGCACAATAGCTGCACCACCGTGGAGAACCATGTTCTGCTGGGCCAATATGGGGCCACTAAAAGCACCCTGGCTCGTTCCTGCCTGATTTCTTCCAGGCACATCGGAAGCAATGCTACTGGTGGAAAGGCATAAAGGAGAATACTCGGCCACTCGTGTCGACTCCCAGCGGACCCCAGTTTCCCAGAATGGAGAACCATTGGGCACAATGAGTGGATTCCAGGGAGGCAAAGAGGTCGACCTCTGCTCTCCTGAACCGGTCCCAAATCAGGCTCATCACCTCAGGGTGGAGCCTCCACTCTTAGCCGCACGGGACTCCCCATGATAGGCCTGCGGCATGGTTTTCTGCTCCTGGCAAATGTATCGCTCTCAGGGACAGCAGGTGCTCGTGAGCCCACAATAAGATTTGAGACGGGGTGAGCACAGGCCATCCTGGTGGTTGATGTAAGCCACCACTGTTGTGTTGTCTGTCCTAATCAACATGTGTCTCCCCTGCACCTCCTGGAAGAAACTCTGCAAGACCAGAAAAACTGCCTGCAGCTCCAGGACGTTTAGGTGTAGCCCCACCCAAGGGGGCTACAACACACCTTGTGCTCCTCGTCTGTTCCAGAGTTCTGGGATGCTGCTGGCATTAGGCTCAGAAACCTCTGGAAGGTGACAACCTCCCTGTGACACGCTGGGCTGAAACAGCCTCAGGCACGTGTGGAGCCTCTGGATTCTGTTCTCTGACAGAATGGCGATCATGGTGCTTGAGTTCAAGCAAGTTCCCAGGTAGATGGTTGTCTGGGACAGAACCAGCTGGCTTTTTGACAAGTTCACCTGTCGAGGTGAGTGGTCACCACGACTTGGCACATATGAGCCAGTCGTCCAGGTAGTTAGCACTGTGATGCCTTGTAGCCTCAAAGGGGCCAGGATAGCCTCCATGCACTTCAAAAAGGTGCGAGGGGCTAGGGAAAGGCCGAACGGCAGAACACAGAACTCTTAAGCAGTCCCTTGAATGTAGAACTGCAGATATTCATGGTGCAGTACGGTGCATGGAGGCACAGTACAGTACAGTACAGTATGGTATGGTATGGTCCACAGTGCGGTACAGTGCACGGTGCAGTATGGTGCATGGAGGCACAGTACAGTACGGTATGGTATGGTATGGTCCACGGTGCACGGTGCAGTACGGTGCATGGAGGCACAGTACAGTACGGTATGGTTCACGGTGCATGGTACGGTACGGTGCACTATAGTGCACCGTGCACAACGGTGCACTGAGGTGTGTGCTTAAGATCATGCTTTATGTTAATTAGCCATGCGGTTTTCCAAATGCTCTTTAATCATCCACAGACACATGTGTGCAAATAACTTTTCCTTATGGAGCTAATCTTTTTTTTCTTCTGCCTTACACACATGGCATTCTGTACTGATTAGTACTGTAGTAAAAACTGAAAGTTACCTTTTTTAAACTAATACACCAGTATTGATTTATTTATTTTTTCATCACATTTGGATTAGCTGTTTTCCAGATACAAGTAAAACTCTTAAGGTTGACACACTCATGGCTCCGCTATATTCCTGTCACTTGGAATAAGCATCTCCAGGTCGGGGATAATAAAGGCTTCAATTGCTTAACCGTAACAAAAGTACCACCCAATATATATCACATTTTAAGCCAATATGGTAAAGCCTTATGGAGATGTTTTCATTAACAGCACATGTTTCTATATGTGACATAGCCTGTGGTCCTGTTTACATCGGATTATCATTGCATGCATCACTAAAACCCAGACCCTTTCACTGCTATTCTATCATCCACAATCCTAGATCTGTTAAACATGAAGCTCAGATACAGTACAAAAGTGAGCATTTTAAGCCAGCTGTATTTCTGTCAGTCCAAGAGATTGCAATGGAAACTGGTATTAAGTCTCAGTATTTCCTATGTTACTTGCCAGATGGAAATGATCACTAGTGACCAAAATAAGGTCCATTGACTACACTAGGCTCCTAAATTAGTACCCGCCCCCA